>NC_133371.1:31148601-31326404 GCF_049309525.1 Garra rufa
ATACATTGCATGGGTCAAAATTTTTGATTTTTCTTTTCTGCCAAAAATCATTAAGAAATTAGGTAAAGTTCATGTTCCATGAAGATTTTTTGTAAAATTCCTACTGTAAACATATCAAAATGTAATTTTTGATTTGTAATATGCATTGTTAAGAACCTAATTTGGACAACTTTAAAGGTGATTTTCTCAGGATTTTTGATTTTTTTGCACCCTCAGATTTCTGATTTCAAATAGATGTATCTCAGCCAAATATTGTCCTATCCTAACAAACCATACATCAATAGAAAGCTTATTTATTGAGCTTTCATCTGATGTATAAATCTCAGTTTTGTCAAATTTAACCTTATGACTGGTTTTGTGGTCCAGGGTCACATATATATATTCTATATCTGTAATTTAAAAAAAAAAAGTTTATGAATATATATAAATTTATATAATTATTTAATATTTTTACCTGTAATTGAAAGTTTATAAGATAATTTTATATAGAAAACAATATTTGTATATACATTGCATTTTCATTTAATTAATATATGTAAAAAAAAAATTAACTACAGTAGAAAGTAATGTTTGTGGTCACAATTTTTTATTCACTTTTAATGTTCCTGCATTACTTGCTTTTCACACATTACTCCTTGCTAAAATACAATGTTTGCATTTCTTTAAGTCAATAACATCCGAGTCAGAATAAGATCTGAAACCTGTTGTATAATATTTGGTGTCAGTTCATCCCACCATATGTTGTTATTGTTATAGTAAACACAAGGATATCAGCCTCTCCAACATTAACTTTGCTTACAGAGTGAAACCCTCATTTGAAAGGGATCTGTCCACCATTGCAAAATGTCATCACAGTCCATTGACCCTCAATAGAAAGGCTTTTGGGTCTACACTGGGGTCACGGGACCACCTTTAGTACAGCGCAGCGCTTTGCCACCCAGGCTGAACAGTAACAGACTCTGTATGGCAACCTTCAAACTTCTGGATGTGATATCAAAGTTTGGGATAGCTGTTATTGATTTAAAAGGCATTTCCATCAGGAATTGATGCAGATTCAGAGACAGGTATGTTCAAATCAAAAGTACGAGTGTGAAGATTTAATCTTCTAGATTGTGTTAAGTAAGTGATGAATGATGTCTAGTGAAAGGGTAACTAACAGCCTCTCAGATCAGGAGAGTGTGGTGCTGATGAGACTCACTGAGCTGGAGCAGAGATCTGGAATATGATGCTGTCACACCGAGTTGGACGAGCGTGTCATGTGCTTGTGCTGGTGTTGTGTCTGTCTGCGGCTGAGGACTTCAACTGGTCAGCGAACAACCACGACTCCTTCTATTATGGCACTTTTCCAAATGGTATGATTCCAGCATTACCATACAGATTCCTTTCTCAGCCACTATAGCCTTTGGGAAATTAATTGACCTGCATGGATATCAATAATGAAAGCTAAATCCATTAATAATACTTTAATTTATACTTCATGTGTATACAGTTTACACCTTTCTTTCAGAATCTACAAAATTGTAATTATTTTACCAAAATAAAAGGGATCATACAAAATGCATGCTATTGTTTATTTAGTACTGACCTGAAAAATTCCACAGGAGAAAATAATGGCTGAATTTTTAAAAAAATTGCCCTGTTCAAAAGTTTACATCCTCTTGATTCTTATACTGTGTTGTTACCTGAACTGTTAGCTGTGTTTTTTTGTTTAGTGGTAGTTGTTCATGAGTCCCTTGTTTGTCTTGAACAGTTAAACTGCCCGCTGTTCTTCGGAAATATCCTTTAGGTCCCACAAATTCTTTTGGTTTTCCAGCATTTTTGTGTATTTGAACCCTTTCCAACACTGATTGTATGATTTTGAGATCCATCTTTTCACACTGAGGACGACTGAGGGACTCATATGCAACTATTACAGAAGGTTCAAACGCTCACTGATGCTCCAGAAGGAAAAACATGCATTAAGAACCAGGAGTGAAAACTTTTGAACAGAATGGAGATGTGTATATTTTTCTTATTTTGCCTAAATATCATTATTTTTTTCATTTAATACTGCCCTTCAGAGGCTACAGAAGATAGTTACATGTTTATCAGAAGACAAAATAAGTTACATTTACCCTGATATTCAAATTCAAAAAGTTTTCCCCCCTTGGCTCTCAATGCATGGTTTTTCCTTCTGGAGCATCAGTGAGTGTTTGAACCTTCTGTAATAGTTGCATTTGAGTCCCTCAGGTGTCCTCAGTTTGAAAAGATGGATCTCAAAATCATACATTGTTGGAAAAGGTTCAAATACACAAAAATTCTGAAAAACCAAAGAATTTGTGGGACCTGAAGGATTTTTCTGAAGAACAGTAGGCAGTTTAACTGTTCAGGACAAACAAGGGACTCATGAACAACTATCACTAAACAAAAAAACACAGCTGTGGATCATTCCAGTGACAACACAGTATTAAGAAGGGGATGTAAACTTTTGAACAGGGTCGTTTTTATAAATTCAACTATTATTTTCTCTTGTGGACTATATGTAAACATAGTTTATATGAAATGCATTTTGCAAGATCCCTCTTATTTTGGTCAAATAATGAACATTTTCAGATTCTGAAAGGGGGGTGTAAACTTATGACCTCAACTGTACTTCTCTAACGTTTCACGTCATTTGTCAGGATTTTCGTGGGGCGCCGGCAGTTCAGCCTATCAAACAGAAGGAGCCTGGGACAAAGATGGGAAAGGACTGAGCATCTGGGACGTGTTCACTCATAAGAAGGGAAAGACGTTTTTGAATGATACTGGAGACTCTTCATGTGAGGGATACTACAGAATCAAGGTGACCATGTTGGTACTTAACACGCCAATGACTATCAAATGCCCCAGATGAAACACAACATTTTGTTTCATTGTGTTGTATAGGATGATATTTCACTGATGAACGAGCTGAATCTAAATCACTATCGGTTCTCCATCTCCTGGCCCAGGATCATGCCAACTGGAATCAGGTGTAAGTATCTGTACTGCTGGCTCTAGCTGAGATATTTGTTATTAATAAATGTGCATTATGTTTGAGCTCCACTTCTGTGCGTTTGCAGCTGACCATGTGAATGAGAAAGGAGTGAAGTACTATGGTGCTCTTATTGATGAGCTGCTTGAACACAACATCACCCCCATTGTGACCCTTTATCATTGGGACCTACCACAGGTGTGTATTCCTAAATATCTCATATAGGCCTAATAATAATAAGCGTTATTTAATATATGTGACCCTGGACCACAAAACCAGTCTTATGTAGCATAGGTATATTTATAGCAATAGCCAAAAAGACATTGTATGGGTCAAAATTATCGATTTTATACCAAAATTCATCAGGATAGCCTATTAAGTAAAGATCATGTTCCATGAAGAAATTTTGAAAATGTCATATTGTAAATATATTAAAACATTTGATTAGTAATATTGCTAAGAACTTCATTTGGACAACTTTAAAGAAATTTTCTCTATTTTTGATTCTTTTGCACCCTCCGATTTCATTTTCAAACCAAATATTATCCTATCCATACAAACCATAAATGGAAGGCTTATTTACTCAGCTTTCAGATGATGTATCTCAATAAAAATGCCCCATATGACTGGTTTTGTGGTCCAGGGTCACATATTCTGATTTATTTAACCTTTCTAGGACGTTTTCATGAATATATCTTAACTAAAACAAAGCTGTAAGGCAGCAGACTGCTCAGTGGGTTCTAATACTTTTGACTTTGTTTTGTTTGTTCGGATAACGCAACGTTTGCTAATAAAATTAATAAGGTACAATGCGGATATATAATAAAAACAGAAAACGTGTTGTAATAAAAATAGACGTGATGAGGTGTGTCATATTTACCGCTGCTTTACTAAATGTCGCGTGTGAAATCCACGAATCCATCGGGAGTTTTGCGTGAGGGCTCAACAATTCCTCAGGTAAATGTAGCAACGGTTAAATTGGTTATGTCGATTCGCTGCGTTGACCAAAGAGTAGGTTAAGTAATTTCTTTATGAGTTATGTTTCAAATATCTCTGACAATAATAGACTTTTTGCCCACATAAAGTCGGAAGTTTTGCTAACAGTCGTCTGTCCCTCACAGCCTTCTTTTCATTTTCTAAACAAAGAGCCAATTCAATTTTCATTTACGCGACCCTCTCAACAATATCTGTCAAGATTTGACAAGTAAAAAGATGAATACACATTCAGTGAATTTAATTCATCCACTGTATTGACTGCATTAATAATGGATCTGTAACCCTTTTCGGAAGGTTTTATCATTCATCATCGTGTCTGTATATTTGGACAGGTTTTGCAGGAGAAATATGGTGGATGGCAGAACATCAGCATGATTAATTATTTCAACGACTTTGCCAATCTTTGCTTTGAACGCTATGGGGACCGTGTCAAGCACTGGATAACTTTTAATAACCCATGGGTATGCTCACTCTATTCCTCTCTAGTTAATAACAGCAAATGTGTAAATGTTCTTATTGCTCATTGTGTGTCAGTCAGTGGCAGTGGAGGGGTATGAAACTGGAGAACATGCTCCAGGACTGAAGCTTAAAGGCACAGGGGCCTACAGAGCAGCTCACCACATCATTAAGGTGACACATCACTGCCTTGATATAATATTGTACCATGGTTTTTCAGAATGGAGTTATTGCACAATACTGTTTGTGTTGGTTTACTAACAGGCACATGCTAAGGTTTGGCACACTTACGATACTCAGTGGCGACAGAAACAAAGAGGTATGAGCTTAGCAATATCTTTGAGTTCCTTAAAAATTACACCCTCTGAACTCTTTCTGCTGAACCCTCTTCTTTAGGTATGGTGGGCATTTCACTGTCTGGGGACTGGGGAGAGCCTGTAGATATCACTAACAAGAAGGACATTGAGGCTGCAGAGAGATATGTCCAGTTTTACATAGGCTGGTTTGCTACACCCATCTTTCATGGAGATTATCCTCAAGTGATGAAGGATTTCATAGGTACATGTTGTTAAATATGTGAGGTCAAGAATGGCACAATCTAGAATATTAATGACAATTTTGTATCCAAGGGAGGAAAAGCGCACAGCAGGGTTTGGGAACGTCTCGCCTTCCCACCTTTTCTTCTCAGGAGAAGAGTTACATCAAAGGCACCTCTGACTTTCTAGGAGTGGGGCACTTCACCACACGCTACATTACCCAAAAGAGCTTTCCTTCCAACCGTGGCTCCACCTACTTCTCAGATCGGGACATAGCAGAGCTGGTTGACCCACGTTGGCCTGATCCTGGTTCGGAGTGGCTCTACTCGGTTCCTTGGGGCTTCCGCCGTCTGCTCAACTTTATAAAGGTGTGCCATTTCATATCATTTCCCCATGCTGAACCTTGATCTCGTTTGATTCATAATACAGTTGAGGTCAGAAGTTTACATTCCCTTTTTTTAGAATCTGCAAAAGGTTAATTAGTTTACCAAACTATGCGGGATCATACAAAATGCATGTTATTGCATGCCTTCAGATCCCACAGATTCATTGGTTTTTCGAGCATTTTTGTGTATTAGAACTTTTTTCCAACAATGACTGTATGATTTTGAGATCCATCTTTTCACACCGAGGACAACTGGGGGACTCATATGCAACTTTTACAGAAGGTTCAAATGCCCACTGATGCTCCAGAAGGAAAAACGATGCATTAATAGCCAGGGGTGTAAACTTTTGAACAGAATGAGGATGTGTATATTTTTCGTATTTTTGCCTAAATATCATATTTTTTCATTCAGTACTGCCCTTAAGAAGCTACGAAAGATACTTACATGTTCCCCAGAAGACAAAATAAGTTAAATTTGCCCTGATCTTCAAATTCAAAAAGTTTTCACCCGCCAGCTCTTAATGCATAATTTTTCCTTCTGGAGCATTAGTGACCGGAACGTTTTGTAATAGTTGCGTATGAGTCCATCAGTTGTCCTCAGTGTGAAAAGATGGATCTCAAAATCAAACAGTCATCGTTGGACAGGATTCAAATACACAAAAATGCTGGAAAACCAAAACTTTGTGGGACCTGAAGAACATGAACTGTGGATCATTCAGGTATCAACACAGTATTAATAATCAAGTGTATGTAAACTTTTGAACAGGGTCTTTTTTTTAATATAAATTCAGCTATTATTTTCTCTTGTGGACTATATGTAAACATCTTTTATGTGAAATATCTTATTCTGTCAGTACTGAATAAAAAATAACATGCATTTTGTATGATCCCTCTTATTTTGGTTAAATAACATTTTGCAGATTATGCAAGGTGTATGTAATCTTTTGACTTCAACAGTATTTATTAGTAAAGTCCACATGTCAGGAAATGACAACTCTTGACTTATGTTTTTTGACCTTCTAAAGACTCAATATGGAAACCCCACGATCTTCGTCACTGAGAACGGGGTCTCAGAGAAGATGTTGTGCACAGAACTGTGTGATGACTGGAGGATACAGTATTACAAGGGTTACATCAATGAGATGCTCAAAGGTAACAAGTACAAAAAGGGATAGGTCACCCCAAATTGTTAATGTCATGTTGTTTCAAATTAGTATGACTTACTTTCATCTGAGGAACACAAAAGAAGATCTTTTGAAGAATGATTAATCTGTTTTTGTCAAAGGGGGACAAAACAATATTGGACCCCATTACCTTTCTATGGAAACCTGTTCCCACCACTGAAAAAAAGAAAAGAAAGATAATTGTGATTTTTTTTTATCTCACAATTCGTACTTTTTTCTCGCAATTGTGAGCATTATGTCAGAATTGCCAGATAAAAACTTTCAATTCTGACTTTTTCTTTCAGAATTGCATGGAATAAACTTGCAATTGCAAGTTAGAAAGTCAGAATTGTGAGAAATAAGTGCACTGTTCACACAGGCAATGACATTCCATCTTTTGACCGGTAAAGCATTATGCACACATCAGTTTCAAAATACCTGTAAATTTTGTGACATCATTAACCGGAAACAGTTAACCTCTAAATGACTGTGCCTGCCGGTGTTGTGTTTGTAAAGGGGTATACATGGTAAGTGTTTTCGTTTTTTTATAAGTGTTTTGGAATTCACCTTTCGCAAACAGTTTGATTGACAGGTGATCTGACCAATCATAATGCTGAATCCGCCATCCTGTCCAACAAACAAATCAGACATATCAGTAGATCAACTTCTGTGGACTTAAACTTGAAAAATTGTGTATTGGCGTCTTTCCGCGGTTGAAATAAAATACTTTTGTATATGTATTTTTCATTGCACAAGAACATGTGTAATGTGGGAGCGGCGTTGTTTGTCGGACAGTAACTAAGGAGGGCGGGTTTTGCGAAGGGTCAACTGTGAGTTTTAAAGTCAGAATGGTGGGATATAAACTCGCAATTGCGAGAAATAAATGTGCTGTTCACACAGGCAACGACGTCCCATCTTTTTACTGGTAAAGCGCCATTCACACATAGGTTTCAAAATACCGGTAAATTCTGTGACATCATAATAACCACAAACAGTTAGCCGCTAATTCTGAGAAAAAAAGTGTCAGAATTGCAAGTTTGTATTGTGAGACAAAAAGTCGCAAATTCTTTTTTTTATTTTATATTCAGTGGCAGAAATGGGCTTCCATAACTTACTTTTTTTTTTTTAAATATCTTGTGTTCTACAGAAGAAAAATAACTCTGTAAGTCATACAGATTTGAAACAACATGATGGTGGTGAGTAAATGACAGAATGATGTAAGAAATATTAAAAATGATTCTGTTTTATTTGTTGTTATCCTGCAGCTATCAGGGATGGAGTGAATGTGAAGGGCTACACCGCTTGGTCTCTTCTGGACAAGTTTGAGTGGGATGAGGGCTATTCAGAGAGGTTCGGCCTGTACTATGTGGACTTCAGGAACAAAAATAAGCCTCGCTACCCCAAGGCCTCCGTTCAGTTCTACAAACGCATCATTAAGTCTAATGGATTTCCCAATCAGAGAGAGGTACATCCATTTTGTTGAAATTTCCCATTATGAGTTACTAAAACGAAAAGGTCATAATAGTCATAACTGAAGAAAAGTAGCCATAATAGTTCTAGGGATATATAAAAGTAGCAGTTTCTTCTTATGTTTGCTGTTTTAACATAAAATGTCAATTTTATACATTGCGAGGACTATCATAAATACACAAATATATATTTAAAAAAAAACACACACACAAACAAAATACAATACCTGCAAGACTACAAAAATGTGGAGAGAACCAAAACACTCACAGTTAATATAAATAAAAAAGGGGATTTTAAAGGGAACATCGGATGCAAAATTCACTTTTACATGGCGTTTACATATAAATGTGTCTTAACAGTGTGTGAAAACATAACCATATTACAATGACAAAAATCCATTCACTACTTTTTTAATCCCCCAAAAACCTAACAGTCTCAATTATCTAGCCGTTTTGATTGTCTGAGCAGTAAGTCCCCTTTAAGGATAGCGCCGTTTGCGTGCTAATTAACATTTTGAACGAACTGATTCTGCTCCAGATTGTTTGACAGCCGCCTTGCGGTACTATTAGGATTAGAGCATCTGTTTTGGTATTGAAACATGCTATTTAGAGTCAATGAAATATTTGCGGAGAACATTTCCAATTAAATAGCTGTTTAGGATGAATACACCAGCATCCTCATTTGGTTATCTACCAACAAAAAAGTCTTGGAGAACCCAAGATTAGGATGTAATTACCATATAAATAGTATTTTCTAATTATTTTTCTGTCGTCTTATATTGAACAAACTCCAGTTGCCTTGGACAAGTTCCAAATGTTTATTTTCAGATGATACAAAATCATATAAACCATTTTATATATAACTGTTTATATAAACTATGTATTAAAGGTGGTGTAATTAACTGAATGAAACAGTCAAGTTAAATACCACATGCAAAGATTGCAGAGCAGAATCCTGAAAGGAGTGTAAGCCTTTATCTGTAAGAGAACAGAATGAATAAATGAGACAATGACTGTACTCTCTGAATCATCATCATTGGCAGGTTGAGAACTGGAAAAGGAAGGCTACAGAGACTTGCTCCACCAGCAATCAGCTCCTGGCTGCAGGTCAGTGGATCATTGATTCAAACTTAGTTGAATAACTGGGGCAAACAAGGAAAAATTCCATTTGTTGATCACAGACTAAAAGAAATAATCATGTAGCCTTTAATCAAGAACAAATTAGATGGGAACAAATTCCTCTTGAACAGTGCATGAGAACATTCCTTGTGTTCATCTGGATCTCCACTGTTTTATTATGCTAACCTCATTTGTGGTTTGACCAGGTTTCTACTTAGCCATTAGTGTCCATAGGGACTCTGTATGCTTACCATGAGAATGGATTGACAAAGACTTTTGGGGAGGTCTGAAACCGAGACTGAGCCGAAACCTCTAACAGGATTTTTCTTTGTTTGCCCCTCCAGCTAGAAGAAAATCCAAGGAAAATAAAGATCATGTAGAGATGCCAAAGGTTTGGCTAGTGCATGACGAAGTTTAGACACTAGGGTGCATATAGAAGTAACTTGTTCTTTTCTTTTCGGCTTGGCAAATGTCCGACAAAGGCTTAAAAAAAAAAAAAAAAAAACTCAAAATGACTGTGTGTAGTTGGATACAAAGAACATTAAGCAACTCCAATTCTGGCCCTTTCTGTTCTTGGGAAGCTGAAATGTTTTAAGTATTCAGAGACCATATTCTATAAGCTTCAGTGAGTGAATGGTAATAAAATGGCTCTGCAGTACATATATTCCTAATTAAATGTCACTATAAAGAAATAACCAGATCAGCTATTCGAGCACTTTTGATTAAAAGGGTCAATACATTGTAAAACCTTATTTCATTAGGACAAACTATAACAGAGTGCAACAGTGCTTTCCCACTTTTCAATGGCCTTGGTTCTGGAAGAATGTTTCCCATTCATTTTTATTTCTTTTATTAGAGTTATAGGCTATGAAAAAAAAAATCAGCTACAATGCGAATCATAACATTACAAACTTAATTTGAAACAAATAAGTATTTGAACATCGGAACACTGGAAAACAATAGAAATGGCACTGAATAAAAAAATAAAGCTAATTGCAACTTTTTATCTCACAATTCTGACTTGTTTTCAATTGTGAGATATATTGAGAAATAAAGTCAGAATTGCATGATATAAACTCACAATTTTGACTTTTTTTTTTCAGAATTGCATGTTTATATCTCACAGTTCTCACTTTATAACAATTGTGAGTTATCAAGTCAGAATTGTGAGATATAAACTTGCAAATTCTGAGAACATATCAGTCTTTTTTCCCACTCAAAATTGTACTTTATAACTCATTATTGTGAGTTTATGCATCACAATTTTGAGAAAGTCATGTCAGAACTACAAGAAAAAAGTCAGAACTGCGAGAGAAAAAAACCTCAGAATTGCCAGAAAAAAAGGTCAGAGTTGTGAGGGGGAAAAAGTCTGAATTGCTAAAAAAGTCTGAATTGCGAGGATAAAAAGTCAGAATTGCAAAAAAAATTAAAAATAAAAAAAATCAGCATTGCGAGGAAAAAAAAAAAAAACAGAACTGTGAGAAAAAAAAGTCCGAATTGCAAGGAAAAAAAGAGAATTGCAAGGAGGAAAAAAGTCAGAATTGCTAAAAAAAAAAAAGTCAGAATTGTGAGAAAAAAAAGGCTAAATTGCAAGAAAAAACTCAGAATTGCAAAAGGGATAAAAAGTCAGAATTTTAAGAAGAAAAAAAAAAACAGCATTGCGAGGAAAAAAAGTCTGAATTGTGAGGAAAAAAGGCTAAATTGCAAGAAAAAACTCAGAATTGCAAAAGGGATAAAAAGTCAGAATTTTAAGAAGAAAAAAAAACAGCATTGCGAGGAAAAAAAGTCTGAATTGTGAGGAAAAAAGGCTAAATTGCAAGAAAAAAGTCAGAATTGCAAGAAGAAAAAAAGCAGCATTGCGAGGAATAAAAAGTCAGAATTGTGAGAAAAAAAAAGGCAGAATTGCGAGGGAAAAAAGTCTGAATTGCAAGACCAAAAAAGTTGTGAAATGAGAAAAAAAGTCGAAATTGCGGAAAAAAGTCAGAATTGTGAGAGGGGAAAAAGGTCTGAATTGCTAAAAAAGTCTGAATTGCGAGGATAAAAAGGCTAAATTGCAAGAAAAAAAAAAAATCTGAATTGCGAGGGATAAAAAGTCAGAATTGCAAAAAAAAAAAATCAGCATTGCGAGGAAAAAAAATTCAGAATTGTGAGAAAAAAAGTCAGAATTGCGAGGAAAAAAGAGAATTGCAAGGAGGAAAAAGTGAATTGCTAAAAAAAGTCAGAATTGTGAAAAAAAGGTTAAATTGGAAGAAAAAAGTCAGAACTGCAAAAGGGATAAAAAGTCAGAATTGCAAGAAGAAGAAAAAGCAGCATTGCGAGGAAAAAAGTCAGAATTGTGAGGAAAATAGAATTGCGAGAAAAAAAGGCAGAATTGCGAGGGAAAAAAGGCAGAATTGCAAGAGCAAAAAAATTGTGAACTGAGAAAAAAAGTCAAAATTGCGAGAAAAAAAGTCAGAATTGTGAGAGGGGAAAAAGTCTGAATTGCAAGAGGAAAAAAAGTGTGAACTGTGAGAAAAAAGTCAGAATTATGAAAAAAAAGAAGAAAAAAAGAGTCAGATTTGAGAGGAAAAAAGTGGGATAATTCGAAATTCTGACTTTTTTCTTGCAGTTGTGAGTTTATATCATGCGATTCTCAGAAAAAAAGTCAGAAATGTGTGATGTAAACTCACAATTGCAAGATAAAGTGTCACAATAACCTTTTTTTTATTCAGTGGCAGAAATGAGCTTCCATAAAATGCTGATTATGTATATTGAAACTCACCTACGCACACAATGCTAATGCTAATACTCTAATACTATTTTTAAATCAATCAAACAAAAAAGTTTTCCTTCAAAAAGATGTATAATCCTCAAACAAACAGCCAATGTAAGTTTATACTCTAAAAGGATACTTGATGGCATGCTGCTTTTTGGCTTATAACCCAGTCGACTAATTGTGCTGCTTTATTGTGAGCTTACACAGTGGCCCTCAAAGGGTTAATGCACCCTGCTGCCATCCTAAGATTATTTCTCTCTCTTCATTAGAAGAACAGCGGAATACAGCTGCCAATATTCTAAGACTTATTCATGGTAAGCCGTCACACACATACACACAACAGCTGGAAGAGAACTATATTAACCCTTTGAGTGCTCCGTTATGCAAAAGCAGTGTGAAACTGGGCTATGCTGTTATGTGTGGGCTGATAAACTTGTTTGTGTGTGTACATTTCAGATCCTTTAACCAGCCACATGGAGATGGTGACCGAGGTTGTGGTTCCCACAGTGTGCACCCTGTGCATTTTGATCAGCGCCGTCTTTCTCATGTTCCTACTCCGCAAACGCAATTAACGCGTTCGGCCCTTGTTTCTTGGTTAAAACTATCTGCATTAAGGAGGTGGTTAAGGATACTAGGGCTGTCACTAACAATTATTTTGGTATTATTCAATTACTCGATTAATCATCAAAATAATCAACCAAAAAAGGATTTTTATTAGGGGTGGGAATATTTTGGTACCTCACGATTTGATTCCTATCGATTCTTGGGGGTCACAATTAGATTAAAATAAATAATAAATTCACAAAAGATCAATAATTAATATAATATTTTTCCAAACACCTGCCCTCGCTGTGAATGGGGCAAGATGTATTTGTTTTTTCTCCTCCATTGCTGTTGCCGTTCTGTTCCAACAACATTGTTGTTGTTGTTATTATTATTATTATAACTAGAAAACTAATTTTTCTCCCACCTCTATTTTGCGATTAATCGATTAATCGCTAGAATAACCAAATGGTCTGGCGATTAATCGAGTAATTAGATCATTTTTGTAATAATAAAACTAGACATAAGTCCACATTAGTCGTTTAAACAACTTCTTATTCGATTAATCGAGTAATTGCATAATTGTAATTATTTTTTGTAATAATTAAAATAGACCTAAGCAAACAATAGCCTTTAAAATAACTTATATTCAATTATGATTATTTTGTCAATTAATCGAGTAATTTGGTCGTTTTTAATAAATTATTTTGTAGTAATAAAAATAGACCTAAGCGAACTTAAATAGCAATTTAAATAACATATTATTCGATTAAACGATTATTTGATTATTCTGCCGATTAATCGAGTAATCATATAATTGTAATTTTTTTGTAATAATTAAAAGACTAATATTTTAAATAGAATAATATTTGATTATTCTGCCGATTAATCAAGTAATCTGATCGTTTTAATAAATTATTTTGTAGTAAAAAAAAGACCCAAGCGAACAATAGACATTACAATTACTTAAAATACAGATATAATATCAATGAGGCAATAATAATTTGTTTAAATAAAGTATCAAAAGCATGTAATCATGGTTTTATTGAACAAAACTGTTAAAATACATAATACATGTAATATTAGGCCATTTCTTTACAACAGAAATGCTATAGCCACTGTTATTTCTTGAATATGTAGACATCAAAACGCATTCCTAGATGAACGTTTTAATAAACCCAAAGTCACTGCAGTATTCAAAGAAGTTTGAGATGCTCAACGCATGTAAATGCTAACAGTTTGTGTGGAGCAGCATTTACTGTCAAGTTGTTCTGAGACATATGTAACCTAACGTTACACCTTTTTTTTTTTTTATTGAGTAATCGAATTGAATCGAAGAATCGTGACAGCCCTAGAAACTATGATGAATTTAACTGACATGGGCAATAGTCATCCACTTTTGAAAATTATTTATTTCTATGTGGGCTAAACTAGTTGTCTTAAAGCCTGTTGAAACCTTAAACCTCTGCAATCTGTTGCATATACACTACTGTTCATAGGTTTGGGGTAAGTAAAAGTGACAATAAAAGTTGTAAACTGCTACAAAGGATTTGTATTTCAAATAAGTCATGTTCTTTTGAACTTTCTATTCATCAAAAAATCCTGAAAAAAGTATTATGACTTTAAAAAAAAGAACCCACTTTTGAACAGTATTGTGCAAAATAATAAAAAAGAATGAATCAATAAATATGGCATTTGACATGACATTTTCTGTGAGTTCATATCTATTTTATCGAGTCTTACCGATGTTAAGTGAAGCTGATGAGACTACAGCTCACCAAGGTCCTGTAGTAAGACATCTCACTTTCTCCATTCACAGACACATCCAGAGGTACATCTGTAATGTGTAATCATATAAGTTGAAATATCATGTTTCCTTTTGTTTCAATTAACTCATGACATGAAACTAAAACAGCTAGTGAAAAAACTTTACCCAAGTCAAAACTGATGTGGTCTACTAAAGACTTGTCACTGAGATACAATGCTGTTTTGACTTCCTTTGACCCCTGTCCACTGGACACCTCCATAGCCCAAGAGAACGGCTGTTCTCTGAAAGAAAAACATGAACAAATATCAATATTTATAAATTAAATTATGCTGTTCAGTACATCATACATGAACTAGAAGAATTATACAGAGAGAAAGAAAGAAATGCAGCATCTACTCACTTCTCATAAAAGTAGCTAATAAGCGCAGGCTTAATTTGCAGCTGGAAGACGTGGTCCTCATCATAGTTGGATGTTTTGTAGTATTGCAAACAGGACCTGATACCAAATATTATGGTTAGAAACATGGCTAGAAGCTTGCTATGCACCATCCTCAATGCAATCAATGGATCTGCAGTTCTCTCTGATGAAAAAATAAGTGTTCTCTAAATAATAAATCACAATTTCCTGGAAGACAAATGGTGTGATATAGTATTTCTCTACATTTTGAAATCAATGAATGATTAATACATCACTTCCAGAAAGGACAGGAAACTCACTGAGTGAAAAGGAATAGGCGATCATGAGGAAGACTAAGGAAAGTGCTGCAGGTGCCCAGGATCTCCAGCAGGTGGTGCAGTTTCCTCACTCTTATCACCTGCTCCTGCAGGTCCACCTCTGTGTCCAAGTAGTAACTCTGAAAATTACAGATATATGTATAAACCACCCTAGTACATGCTAGTGTTCACCTAAATCTTAAACATTTTAAAAGTGTTCCTACCAAATAGTTGAGAGTTGTAAGTTCCTTTCCTAAAAAAGAACGAGAATTAACTCAAAGAGCAAATCTAAAAAATAAACATTTTGCTAATTAGCAGATAAAGTGAGCTATAAACCAAAAACGAGCTAGATTTAATTTTGAAATAAAAAAAATTATGTACCAACAAGGTAGTTGATGAAGTCTTTCCTGATTTTGTCCAGGCCGAGCTCTAGCAGCATATTAGCAGGTGTGAGGCCAGTGAGAGGCATGGCATCTATCTGCTGCTGGTAGGACTGCACAATCATTTTACTGAGAGTGCTATTGCTGTCTTTGTGGATCTAAAGAAAAAAAAACAGCCCCATTACACCAATATTTTAAATATTTATTCACATAATGGTTAAAGAAGTTGTTTACTTCCAGAGCAAAAATTTACGGATCATGTACTCACCCCCTGTCATCCAAGATGTTCATGTCTTTCTTTTTTCAGTTGTAAAAAAAAAAAAAAGTGTTTTAGGAGCCATATAGTGGACTTCTATGGTGCCCCCGAGTTTGAACTTCCAAAATGCAGTTTCAATGCAGCTTCAAAGGGCTCCAAATGATTCCAGCTGAGGAATAAGGGTCTTATCTAGCAAAATGATTTGTCATTTAAAAAAAAAAAGGTATATACACTTTGAAACCTTAAATGCTCGTCTTGTCTAGCTCTGTCATGTGCATGCGTACTCTGTGTAGTCCTGTTCAAGACAGTTAGGGTATGTCGAAAATCCCATCTCATTTTCTCCTCCAACTTTAAAATTGTCCTACATTGTTGTTTTACCTTTTTTGTAAATGGCATTTGACCTTCTTTGCACATTTACTTTGTAAACACTGGGTCGGAACTTCTGCAACTTTCAAGTTGGAGGAGAAAATTAGATGGGAGTTTTTAAGCTTAAAAAGTATATAAATTTACAATTTTCTAGAAAATGGCCAATCGCTTCGCTAGATAAGACCTTTATTCCTTGGCTGGGATCGTTAAGAGCCCTTTGAAGCTGCATTAAAAACCGTATTTTGGAAGTTCAACCTCACAGGCACCATAGAAGTCCATTATATGGAGATAATTCCTGAAAAGTTTTTCTCAAAAAAACAATTTCTTTACGACTGAAGAAAGAAAGACATGAACATCTTGGATGACAACGGGGGGAGGACATTATCTGTAAATTTAACCAAATCTGTGATGTTAACCAAAAAAGTCGTCAGTGCATTAAAACAGATATGGAGCTGCGCGCACCCATGGTTTGATTTTACCAAGTTTCACTGCTTTGACAACAATTTTCAGGCATTCTGTTATGTCTTGATATGAAGTTACACCTATGAGAAAACAAAAATATTACAATTAGTTACAGTAAAGACATTTTGCTGTATTTCATGAAAAATACCAAAGGTAATATTTACTCTTCCTCATCTTCTCCCACAGTTGTTCTGTAAAGTCTAGGTCTCCTCTCTCAATCACCATCGAGCTGAAGGCTGCTGTAGCATCTGTCTTAACTTTCTGTTTCTGTTATGAAAGATTAAATAGATAGTCACACATAAATGAAATGCTTGCCATTGTTTACCCATCCATTCATTCATTGATTCTAAAGCTGTATGATCTTTCTTCTTTATTGGAACACAAAATGAGAACAATATACTGACTTCTATATAATGAAAGTGAATGATGAATTGTGCTGTTAATATTTTACTATTAAAGGGTTAGTTTACCCAAAAATGAAAATTCTGTCATTACTTACTTACCCTTATATTGTTCCAAACTCATAAGACTTTCGTTCATCTTCTGAACACAAAGTAAGATATTTTTGATGAAATCCGAGAGCTCTCTGACCCTCCATAGACAGCAAGGGTCCTACCACGTTTAAGGTCCAGAAAGGTACCAAGAACATTGACAAAAATGGTCAATAATTGTTAAATTAAGTTGTTATTTTTTATTTTTTTTTTGCACACAAAAAGTATTCTCATAGCTTCATGAAATTATGGTTGTACCACTGATGTCACATAGACTACTTTGTTGATAATCTTGGTACCTTTCTGGACCTTGAACATGGAAGGACCCTTGCTGTCTATGGAGGGTCTAAGAGCTCTCGGATTTCATCACAAATATCTTAATTTGTGTTCTGAAGACGAACAAAGTCCTACAGGTTTGGAACAAAATGAGAGTGAGTAAATAATGACAGAATTTTCATTTTTGGGTTAAATATCCCTTTGAATTACCCCAGAAGCTTTGGCAGCGTGTCCTGCTACTCCTTGTGAAACATTCTCAAGCTCTAAAAAAGAGAAACAACTTTATGAACCAGCAAATTAAATTGCACACACTGCACTTAAAAGCAAAAAATTCAAAGAACTGACAATCAGCAGCATTTGTATCTATTTAGGGTTTCTTGCCATGTATACAGTACATAGAGTACACAGATTAATTAGATTAATCAGTACAGTTGCTATACCTTCTACGAGTGATCTAGTCAGGTCCACTGCAGACTGAGTCTCCATTGGTTCCAACCATTCAGTTTCCCCTGTTCTCAAACCCTCTGCCAGAGCCTAGTCAAATGTTTTAAAACAAAACAATAAAAGCTGATGACATGAAATTATATATATGAATTATAATATGATTTAATATGGTGTTAAACATTTCTCATACCTAGAATAAATCAATTTGTTGTTTATTACAAGAATAATTTTTTTATTACAGGAAAACCATTGTTATTGTTATTGTAAAACTGAAACTATTGAAAATACATTTGAAGTCAAAAGTTTACATACACCTTGCAGAATCTGCAAAATGTTATTTATTTTACCAAAATAAGAGGAATCGATCATACAAAATTAATGTAATACTGACCTGAATCCGATATTTCACATAGAAGACGTTTACGAGAAAATAATAGTTCATTTAAAAAAAAAAAAAGACCCCGTTCAAGTTTAAACACACGTTATTCTTAATTCAACACAGTATTAAGGATCAAGTGTATGTAAACTTTTGAACAGGGTCATTTTTATAAATTCAACTATTATTTTCTCTTGTGGACTATATGTAAATGTCTTCTATGTGGATTCTTAATCAGGTCAGTAAAAACATGTATTTTGTATGATCCCTCTTATTTTGGTAAAATAATTAACAGGATTAACAGATTCTGCAAGGTGTATGTAAACTTTTGACTTTTAATTTTTTTCATCAGTTGCAAAAAATTCAAAACAACATAAAACAAATATTACATGATAAACTTAAAATGCTTAAATGAAAAGAGGGTTAAAATAAGTTTAATTGAAAAGTTTACGTTAAAATACTAAAACTAGGGCTGGGCGGTATACCTTTTCATACCGAATACCGGTGTTTTTTTTTTAATGATATTCATTTTTCATATACCCCAATACCGGTGAGTGTGTGCGTACAAAGCACTGGGAACACGTATGTTGACGCAAACAGAAACCGCAGCTTGCACGTGCTTGTCTGAAGCAACACATCTGAGGTGTGGACGTATTTCAGTATATCTGAGAAAGACCCAGGGTTAGCGATTTGCAAAACTTGTAATGCAGAAATTTCAAGAGGGGGTGTGTCTGCAGAGATGAGAGCAGAGATCGGCGCATTGTGCGCAGACAGATGTAGCTTTCAGTGAGAGAAAAACAATGGCTTTACGTTGGTGTTACGTCGCAATATTTTAAATATATGTCTTTTCTATATACTGTATTTTTATTAATATTTATGTTTTAAAGTCAATGGATATCACACAAGCAACGTGGAAACTGATCAATATGTTAAAGTGAAAGTAAAAACTGACTTTCAGCATCTGATGTGCATTCTTTCAGACAATGAGAGACGATTATACTTCATATGCTGATATTAATTTAGTCCATTAATATTTTTCTTGTGCCCCGAACATGGTGGGGAAAAAAATAAAAAAGAAACGTATTTTGTGTAAGGTTTGTTTTTGAAAGTCTTAAATAAAGCTCTTAATTTTCATTGATGACTGCAGTGTTATTAGGGGGTTATGAAAGTCATAATTATGATTTCAGGTGGTCTAAAATGTGGGGACTGAAAGACAAGAATTGCGATGAAACTTCAAAAGGCTATCCATTGAATAAATATGAGCGCTGCACGTTTCAAAATCATTTGTTGCGCTACTTTGTATACTACCATTCTGACAGCGCCTCCTGCTGGAAGAGAAACGCGTAGACTTGTAAATATGAACTTGTGAAGAATGCACAATAAAGTGTTGTGTATTTTGACTGCAAATCATGAATTCTGATTTCTTCACCTCATTACAATTATGAGTGCCACTGTCACTTCTTTGTGAACAGCAGCATTTTGTGAGACCAATCAAACCTGGGTTAATACTAGTCCGGTCAATGTAAGCCAATATACTGCAGTAATTATTCTCTAATTTATTAGGAAATGTGGTTAACACCTAGTCATGCATGAAAAAAAAAAAATACCGTCATATACCGTGATACCGTATAATTTTGAAAAATACCGTGATATAAATTTTTGGTCATACCGCCCAGCTCTAACTAAAACGATAACAACTAAAATTGAATTAAAGTAGAAATGTAAAAATATGACAAAAGCATGTTTAAATTACTAAAATTAAACTTTACTTAAACTAAAAACGAAAATCTAGTTCATATTAATAAAACAATAACATATATAAATAACAGTATAATTACACTGCATAGGAAATGCAATTTATTTTCAACACTTACCAGAAGGAACTCCATCTCTCTGTGGGTCTGATACAATGGACTCCTTATGTCTCCAACTGCGACTTTGATATTCTGTAAAAAGCTAAATAAAATTAAAAAAAGCTAAACGAAAACTTGGTAACCTCAATAGACACTCAAAACGGATTAGCCAGGACTAAAGCATCAAAGTAAACTGGATGCTGCACTACTGCTGACCAGAGATGCTTTAGAAGACAAGGGAGGACACTCCAAGACTTTCTCCACATTGTTCCATGTGAGACTCGCTATTACACTGCTCTGGGACTCAAACATCATGCTTTCCTCTTTTAAGGAACAAAACAGGTTGTACTGTGCATAGCCTTTGGTCGCCACCTGAAAAATAAAATCATAATATTCTTAACACATACCAAACAGTCAGAAACCTGTTAAATGACAAAAAGGCAAAATGACAATTACTGTTGATGCATGGTGTCTTTTCTCATGCTCTCGTTTGAGCTCATCCAATGTGGCGAAAGAGGTTTCATCTGCAGTTGGACCTGCAGAACATTGGAATTCAAAAAGGTTTTGTTTCTATTTACAAAGAGTAATCTCTATATGGGTACTTATCTGGGTGCTACTACCTTTGCAGCTGACTGTATACAGTTTGACGCCACAGGTTTTGTTCCCACTGTAGACAGTTTCTACTCCAAGCCAGGCAGTGGCACATGGGTCAGATTTGTCACAACGGACCCAGAGAGGGGGCAGAGTCCTAGGGGCTTCCACTTGAGGCATGTTGGGGTTATGAGCCATGGTGTACCACGACAACAGCTGCCTAGTTGACGAGAGTGAGTAAAAATAATTATTTATTACTGTGCTCAGCCTTCAAAAGTAAAAAATAAGACATATATTAAGACTATATTGCAACAAGCAAATTCTTTCACCTTGCTTTCATGACAGAGAGCGGCTGAGGTCCTGGATCTTGCACCATTTTAAAGAGTGTCTCTTCAACAACACTGGAGTCAGCTGTAGTTTCTGCAGCTTCTGGTTCACACTTTGGTTGCTTTTTATTAAGTAAGTTCACATATTATGTCATGTTTAGTGTAAATAATAATAGCACATGATATGTACAGTTGAGGTCAAAAGTTTACATACACCTTGCAGAATTTGTAAGAAGGATCATACAAAATGCATGTTGTTTAATTAAGACTGACCTGAATAAGATATTTCACATAAAAGATGTTCATGTAGTCCACAAGAGAAAATTAAAAGTTACACTTAATTCTGTTTTAATTTAATTTTTTGTTTGTTTAGTGATAGTTGTTCATGAGTCCTTTGTTTGTCCTGAACAATTAAACTGCCTGCTGTTCTTCAGAAAAATCCTTCAGGGTCCCACAAATTCTTTTGTGTATTTGAACCCTATCCAACAATGACTGTATGATTTTGAGATCCATATTTTCACACTAAGGACAACTGAGAGACTCATATGCAACTATTACAAAAGGTTCGAATGGTCACTGATGCTTTAGAAGGAAAAATTATGTATTAAGAGCCGGGGGTGTAAACTTCTGAACAGAATGAAGATGTGTACTTTATTTCTTATTTTGCCTAAATATTATAACTTTTTTTCATTTAGTACTGCCCTTCAGAAGCTACAGATGATACTTACATGTTTCCCAGAGGACAAAATAAGTTAAATTTATCCTTATATTCAAATTTTGCAGATTCTGCAATGTGTATGTAAACTTTTAACCTCAACTGTATATGGAGGGCATCATAAACTTACTGCTTTCTCACAGACAAAGATAGGCTGATTTCCAGTGATTATGTCGTGCAAAAGTTCTTCCTTCTCCACCAATAGTACAGAAATATCATCCTGAAATAAATAAACAAACAAATGATTTCCAATACGCATGACTGAACGTATTTTCTTTTCATCTGCATCTATATTAGTTTTACCATATACGTGCAGTTCTCTTTATTTTCATCTTGGCACAACCTAAAACAAGCAAGGAAAGAAATCTAAGTCAAACATAAGAATTACACATATATAAGCTATACTGTAACGTTAGTTGCGTAGCAAAACATTACAAATCTGCAAGTTATTCAAGTTCAGTTAATCGTAATAGAAAAGAATGGTACAATAACTCACTTCAGAAATTTAACAAACGCGTTGGCGTCCGAAACTATTTTGGAACCCATTCCACTTGTTTCAAAACTACAAATATATATAATTAACAAATTATATCCGTGTGAATGAAAAAACTAGGATTCAAAACCATTTGATTACAGCGCGCCTAATGTACGTCACGAGGGTTACGACGCAGGCGTCCTTTTGTCACGCCTATTCTTGTTAAAATTTATTTATTTTTATTTTTTTATTTTTTAAATAATATTATTTTAAACTAAGATGAAATTAATGAAATAGCAAAAATCTAAACATTTCTAAATATTTGAATGAGTTACTGAAAGTAGATCCATATGACCCATCCGCCAGCTTCCACTAACGGGTTAACGTTACTTAAATAGTGCCGAAACAAACTGCCACGTTTATTACTTTATCTCGTATATCTTATTGTAAGTCATTGTAGAAAAATAATAAATTATTCAAAATATTTGTATAATTAAATCCAGATCATGTTTATAAAAAAATAAGCTTTTGACTAAAATGAAGTACAGACTTAGCCGGAAGTGACATATGTCGGATGGATATCAAGTGCCGGTGGAGTGTTTCATTCTTCCTTTTCTTCCGTGGCCGCCATCGAGTTAGGAGCGTGGTTCCTGGCGTGCCGTGAAAACTTACAATAATGGTGAGCACAGTGAATGTTTTTTCACCGCTTTAAGTGCGTTTTCAATAAAGCTTATTCCTTATATTAGTTTACGTGCATATAAGTCACAATTAGTTGGTTTTTAAATGAAATCTTACACGTTAGCTTCTATGCGTGCACTACAGCGGTTCTCGGGAGCCATTTTGATCGAGTGCGGCGTGTATACACGTGTAGTCATGATTTGGCAGCTGACTCCGTTTAGAGGTTATTACCTCGAAATTAAAGTTTAATAATGTGAATTTAGTAATCCTAATGTGTCATCAGAACAGAATTTAACGGCCTTGAAATTATGTAAGAACCATAGTTTGAAATGTTAGCTTGCATGTTGTGGCCTAGTCTTATGGTTGAACGCAGACACTTCAGTTTAGGTGTGTAATAAAGAAGTATTTAAGTTCTCGTCGTTTACTTGGAAAAAACAACTCTGTCGTTTTTCATCTTCAAGATAGTAACTTTAGGATAAGTAAATGATAACACAGTTTTTATTTTATGCTTGACTATCACTTTTACAGCAGTTCACTAATATACCTACTCAAAAACAATGGTTTGCACCTTTTTTCTTTTTTTTTTTTTTAACCCCCAAATTGATCTTGTACTCTTGCTATGATGGTGTAATTTGCGTCCGACTCTGTGTACAGTGACAGATGCCTACTGTCTCATACTGGCACAGAAGGTTGATGAAAAATAAAGACTGAGCAAGATTCAATATTGTAACTGATGAATAAGTTTGTAAATGGAAATATTTGAAGTTATTCATATCTGTTTTGGTTCTTTTAGGCTTGTGCCCGACCGTTAATCTCGGTCTTCTCCGAGAAAGGAGAGAGATCTGGCAAAAATGTGGTTCTGCCTGCAGTTTTCAGGGCTCCCATCCGCCCTGATGTTGTGAACTTCGTGCATACCAACATGCGCAAGAACAAGCGCCAGCCCTACGCTGTCAGCGAACTGGCCGGTGAGTGTTGTTATAAATCCACAGAGTTGAAACATTACTATCAATGATGATATTCCACTTCTGGTCCGTGTTTCTGAATACTGATTATGATGGAAGTTCTGAGAAGTTCTGTCCTGTAATATTTTTGACCACTGCATTACATCAAATATAACTCCAAAATGTGTGTCGTTTCAGGTCACCAGACCAGCGCTGAGTCCTGGGGCACAGGAAGAGCCGTGGCCCGTATCCCCCGTGTGCGTGGTGGTGGTACCCACCGCTCCGGACAGGGTGCTTTCGGAAACGTATCCTGAACTATTGCAATATTTACTTGATTATAAGTGACCCTTGCTGTGATGGTGTAATTTGCGTCTTACTCTATGCACAGCGACAGTTGCCTTCTGTCTCATGCTGGCGTAGTAGGTTGACGAATACTAAGACTGAGCTGGTTCACAGATAAATAGTAGAAAATTAAGGCCTGTTCACACAAACAAGTGTTCAGCTGAAAATTTGATCCGATTTTTGCATGAGATTTGACTAATAAGACAGGAAATGCAGAAATACAGTGGTTTCACAGTTACTTTGATACACAAACAACTGTGCAACTGTTTCTAACAATACACACACACACGTTTTTCAAAGCTGTTATAAAATCAGATTTTACATCAACTGGCCAAATTGGTGGCACTGAACGTAAACAATGCCACTGAGTTGAAAGAAACTCTCATATTTTGCTTATTGTTGCTGAAAATGACCAGTTATTGTCATGTTTTGGGCTGTTCTAATCGGTCGGACTGGAAAAAACATTTAGAAGTACTATAGACTGCCAAAAGTTATAACTCAAGGATAAGATTGCAAAAAAACTATCTGAGGAACAAAAGGCATTTGTGATCGGCCAAACTTAACCAGGATTTCCAGGGCAAAAATCTTGACAACATTTAACATTTTTGGTCAGGTAGGTGAGATATTAGGCTAATATCTTAATACTGCTTGTATGTTTCTTTACCACCTATTATCTTTAGCCTGCCAAAATATTGTGCCCTTTACTACTGAAGTCCTTCTCTCTATGATTTAGCTGCTTTCTCATGTTTTTTCCATCCTTAGACAGCGTAAATTAGCAGAACATCAAATTGAATTGAACAATAACCGTTCAATCTGTGGTGTTCTTTACATCAAGTATCGCAAGTGCAAACCCTCTTGGCCCGATTTTTTCACAGTGCATAGGAAAAGAGGTTAGAACCGATTTCTGTCAAGAGAGAAACACATTGAAGCTGTAAATGTTAGGGTATTAAAGTGGTAGTTCGCCAAAAAATGAAAATTAATTACTTGCCCTCATGCTGTTCCAAACCCGTAAGACCTGCGTTCATCTTTGAGATCCGAGAGTTTTCTGACCTTGCATAGACAGCAACACCCTTTACCAGCCATCGATTCAAAATAAAATGCTGCGTGCATCAAATTTTCGGACTGAATATTCACATTTGTGTGAACGGGCCTTCCATGTGAAATGTTGATCCTTGACTCCACTGTAGATGTGTCGTGGTGGCCGCATGTTTGCCCCCACAAAGACCTGGCGCCGTTGGCACCGCAGGATCAATGTTAACCAGAAGCGTTATGCCATCTGCTCTGCACTGGCTGCCTCTGCTTTGCCTGCCCTGGTCATGGCCAAAGGTGAGTGAACTTGATATGTCCAAAGTTGGGGTCTCCCTATGATGACACTACCTCAATGCACCATATATATATCATGTGGGTTGCCTTCTATTGGCATTCTGCTTCCAATTCAGTGCAAGAGAAACCCCACTAAACCAAACTGTTGTTTTTTTCCTTTTCGAAAACATCGTTAAATATAGAATATTTGAGATTACCTTAAACTGCTGTTGTTTTCTTCTTGTCTTTCTAAACAACTGCTAATGTTTCAGGTCACCGCATTGAGGAGATTCCTGAGGTCCCACTTGTTGTTGACGATAAAGTTGAGGGATACAAGAAGACTAAGGAGGCCGTGCTTCTGTTGAAGAAGCTTAAGGCGTGGAACGACATCAAGAAGGTGAGCTACTGTCAAACTCTGGGTGAAAATGTAGAGCTTTACCAGCATTAACTAATTTTGGTGCTTATTTCTGCTCTCTAGGTTTACGCTTCTCAGCGTATGCGTGCCGGTAAGGGTAAGATGAGGAACCGAAGGCGTATCCAGCGTAAGGGACCATGCATCATCTACAACGAAGACAACGGTGTGACACGGGCTTTCAGAAACATCCCTGGTACGAGAAGTGATCTTGTATTTTGCGGTTGCTTCATATGAACACTCTTTAAACATGATGACATCCACTTTTGGCTTGCGTTTATGAATCCTAAGGTATCAGTGGATGTTCTGGTCTTCAACTGATAGCACACAATTGATGTTGAGATCTACCTTCCTGTAGAGTTCAGTTCCAACCCTAATCTCAAATACCTGTCTGTAATTGAGTGCTCCTTCAGATCCTAATTAGTTAGTTCAGTTGTGTTTGATCAGGTTTGGTGCTAAACCTCCGCAGAAAAGTAGATCTCCAGGAACAGATTTGGGCAGCCCTGATTTAGATGATTGCAAAATAATTAACCAATAAGGTTTGTGTTCTCAGGCATCACACTGCAGTCTGTGAGCAGATTGGATCTGTTGAAGATTGCTCCTGGTGGACACGTTGGACGCTTTTGCATTTGGACAGAGGGTGCATTCCGCAAACTGGATGACCTCTATGGAACTTGGCGCAAAGCCTCCTCACTCAAAGTGGACTACAAGTGAGTATCCTTTACCTTGGATGTTTGATTGTGCATTGAACAACAGTGATGATCTTCTACTTTGTCCGTGTTTATGAACACCGTGATCTTATCAGAAGTTCTGAGTGAAAAATATGGTTGACTAGATATTAAAATTTGTAGATTGAGCATAAACTTGTGGACTTACTGTCTTGTCATGTTCCAGCTTGCCCATGCACAAAATGAACGTCACAGATCTGCACAGAATCATGAAGAGCGAGGAGGTCCAGAAGGCACTTCGTCCTGCTAGGTAAGTTTTGGTTACTTTGACCATCTGTGCTGTCAACGTATCATTGCAGTGATGAGCTTCCTACTTTGGTCTGTGTTTCTGACTAGTGATGTAAAGGACGTCCTGAGCCATCTTTCTTTGAAACTCAAAGGCTTGTTTTTTTTTTTTTTTAGTCTACATTAAAAGTAGGGTAACAAGTTTCTTTATGCAATCTTAGACGCAGGGTTCATCGCAGAGTGTTTAAGAAGAACCCTCTGAAGAACCTGAGAGTGATGCTGAAGCTCAACCCCTATGCCAAGTCAGTTCGTCGTCGTGCTATCATGGCACAAAAGCCTGAAGTAAGTACCCTCACGATCCACAAGTGTCACTGTAGTCTGATAATATGCCAAGCAATTTCTAAATCTAAAACTTTGTGCAGGTCAAGGCCAAGATGCTGAAACCCAAGAAGAAGAGGGTTATAAAGAAAGTCAAGGCAAAGAAGCCTGCAGCTGCTCCAGCTAAAGAATAAAGCTCTCAAACAGACTGTGGAGTTCCCAAATGATTTTCCAAATAAAACGGCTGCTGAAATTGATAAATCTGTCCTTTTTAATCCATTGCGTACAACTTGAGCACTGCCACATTCCATCAGTTGTCATCTGTTAAATAAATCTTTTATTATAATATACAAGTTCATATAAGTTATGACTGATTTTCTCTCACTTTGTGAGTTAAAGGCTGCAAATTCACCATTGAAAGCAGAACACGTTACAATGAAATGATGTAACCAGGGGTAGATAGTGCAGTCATAAACCTTAGAATAAACAGTTTGAAAAGTATAACATCACAGCAAGTTGACATTTAAGTTTGCATGTAATTTCAGCCTTTGCAGTCAACATTTAAACTTAGATTTTGTAGTAAGAAAAAAAAAACACGTTTTTGCAATATGTGATCCTAGACCCCGAAACCAGTGAGAAGTAGCACAGGTTTATTTGTAGGAATAGCCAATGATACATTGGGCCAATTTTTCTTTTATGCTAAAAATCATTAGAATATTAAGTAAAAGTTCCATAAAGATATTTTTTAAATGTATCGAAACGTAATTTGATTAATAATACGCATTGCTAAAAGCTTGGACATTTGCCAACTTTAAAGGTGATTTTTTTTTTTTTTTTTTGCACCTTCAGATTCCAGATTTTCAAATAGTTGTATCTCAACCAAATATTATACAAACCATACATTAATAGAAAGCATGTTCATGTAGCTTTCAGATGATCAATTTCAAAAAATTGATCCTTATGACTGGTTTTGTGGTCCAGGGTCACATATAGGTCTTATAAATGCTATCAAAGCATTTAACAACCGATATTTGGCAAAACAAATTTCAAGCGTCCTATCAGAGGCATAACGCATTGTTAATTACAGCAGTATGCTTGTTAATACTCAAGACAACATCTAAAATAAGAAGGGGTGTCTTCTGGAGGCAGTAGTTTGCTGTTGGCCTCTGGCCTGACTGGTAGAGGGGAGCTGGAGATGTTGTAGGTGAAGAAACACTAAATGGTTGGAGTAGAAAAAGATGGCTCCGCTCACATTCCCACACTGTGAGTTGGAGTTGCTGGCTGGTTTAGCCCAATGGTGCTGCATAACCAACCAGCAAAGTCAACCTCCTCTGCCTCTGAGTTCTTTATGAAGGGATGGACCTGAAATAAGATTATTACATGTTAGATGTATGAGGTGCATACGTAGAAAAAATATATACAGCTGAAGTCAAAAGTTTACATATGATACACCTTGCAGAATCTGCAAAATGTTAATTATTTTAGCACTGACCTGAATAAGACATTTTACACAATAGACAAGAGAAAATAATAGTTGAATTTATAAAAATTACCCCATTCAGAATTTTTCAACTTTCCAACAATGACTGTATGGTTTTAAGATGCATCTTTTCACACTGAGGACAACAAAAGGTTCAAAGCTCACTGATGATTTAGAAGAAAAAAAAACAATGCACTAAGAGCCAGGGGTGAAAACTCTTGGAATACAGAAGCTTGAGGTAAATTTAACTTATTTTGTCTTCTGAGAAACATGTAAGTATCTTCTGTAGCCTCTGGAGGGCAGTACTAAATAGAAAAAAAAAGATATTTATGCAAAATAAGAAGAATGTACACATCTTCACTTTGTTCAAAAGTTTTCACCCCCGGCTCTTAATGCACCGTGTTTCCTTCTGATGCATCAGTGAGCGTTTGAAACTTCTGTAATAGTTGTCCCTTAGTTGTCCACAGTGTAAAAAGATGGATCTCAAAATCATACAGTCATTGTTGGAAAGGGTTCAAATGCACAACACAGTATTAAGAATCAAGTGTATGTAAACCTGGGTCATTTTTAAATATTCAACTATTATTTTCTCTTGTGGACTATATGTAATCATCTTTTATGTAAAATCAGGTCAGTACTAAATAAAAAACAACATGCATTTTACATGGTCCCTTTTATTTTGGTCAAATAATTAACATCTTGCAGATTCAAGGTGTATGTAAACTTTTGAACTATGTAAGGGTTGACAGAAAATGACTGTTCTTACCATCAGTTGCTTAAGGTCCGCTCTTTCTGCTGGATTTTTTATTAAACTGCACCAAAAAGGAAATTAAATTAGAATTGATCTGTGTAGTATGAGGGGCCCTATGAGGATATTGTGATGGAAAATATATTAAATGTGATTTTGGGAATTGGGATTTGCAAAACTTTTACATTACCTAATAAAAAAAATCTGTTTTTTTTTTTTGTTTGTTTTTTGCAAAAGTATTGCTTCCTCAAGACACTTTGTGTTCACTCAAAACCCTGAAATATAATTTTCAATCACAATGTCCATTAAGAGGCTCTAAGATTTTAAACTGGTTTTAGTTGAACCACTAGATGGTGCAGCAAGCACCACTGAAGAAGAATTTGTGCATTTAGAAGATGTTTTTACCCAAACCAGCTTTCACTGCACTCTGCATTTTTATCAATATGCCAGTTGCCTAGGAATCGAACCCATGACCTTGGCATTGTATGCACCTTGCTCTGATAAGTGAGCTACAGTGCAGTTTCTGCTTACCATTTGTTAACAAAGTCTTGAAATTCTGCACCAAAGATGCTGGGTAGCTTGGGAGGTGGCTAAAAAAAAGAGAAACAGTTCCATTAAGGCTATGCGAAGCAGCCAATAAATCCTCACTTTAATTAATTCACTGCCATAAAACAGTTTAGTGATCCTTTAAGCACCAGTGAAAGCTTACCTCATTGACAATATAGTCAAGCAGCTCAAATATAGCCATGGGAGGTCTGCTGTCAGGACCGTATGCTGAAAAGACAAACAGATTAAAAAAAATCACTTTATTATTATAATTTCAGAAACACCTCCACATGCATTCCCACGTTCTTGCCTACAGGATAACAAACAGACACTCACAGCTGCCGGGTCGACCAGGAGGCCTGGGTTTAGGGGAGGTGTCGCTGACTGAGGGGTCCCCCTCAAGGGGCTGACCAAAGATTTGCTCCAGCTCTCTGGCATCGGGCGGTGGGATAGGGAAGCGTCCGATGGCCATCTCCACCAGAGAGAGACCCATGCTCCATATGTCAGACTGGACAGAGTAGTGAGTCCCTTGAAGGCGTTCAGGCTACAGATGGACACGAAGATAAAAGGAGGGAATCATTGAGAGAGGAAATGAACATTATCATACAGGAAGCAATGTGATGAAAAACAGAAGCCTGAACAAACATGTTGCAGCCCTGAGATACTCCAAATCAAACATTCAAGGATTCATCCTGGCTGAAGATTTAAACTGACTTATTATTATTATTTTTTTTAAGTATATTTATGTCCTCTGTAGTGGACCTTGTGTTTTCATGCATTTTCTTTGAATTTTTTGAGCTACTCTGTCAAGTCCTGTTGTACTGTGCAGAGGACATCCTGGGCTTTCTAGTGATATGTCATTTGATTGGCTGGCATGCTAGGAACCACTTCTTACACTGAATCCAAAATGGCCGGCATACAAATGAGCACATTTTATGGGAAGGAGAGAGATATGTAAAATTTTGCTTTTTTACATGTTTTTTACTATTATTATCACATATATATTTGTTTATTAAAGTGTCAGTAACAATACATTTAGCTTTCAAAGCTGTTAAATTGTTTATGATTCAAAATATCATCCTTTTTTAAATGTCAACTATAGTGGACATCAGGACCATCTTAATGTAATTAATGACTGCATGTTGTAGGAGGCAGAACTGAAGCAGAGAGGATTTTTATAAGATAGTTGAGGGAGACTTTGACTTAGAGCTGTCAGATGAGGATAAATTTGAATGTAACATACAAGAAGATGTTGAAGAAGAGGAAGAAATTGCAGGAGACTCAGATGAGCAGACTGAGACAGACACAGAGACAGAAAAGGAAGAACAGGAAAGATGCCGCACTCTGTGGTTCTGCAGCAGGACAATGCACACCAGCAAATTCACTTCTGAATGGTTGAAGAAAAACAAAATGAAGACTTTGGAGTGGCCTAGTCAAAGTCCTGACCTGAATCCTATTGAGATGCCCAAAGCATGACCTTAAAAAGGCGGTCCATGCTCGAAAACCCTCCAATGTGGCTGAATTACAACAATTCTGCCAAGATGAGTGGGCCAAAATTCCTGCACAGCGCCGTAACAGACTCATTGCAAGTTATGGAAAATGCTTGATTTCAGTTGTTTTGTTTTTGTTACATAAATGTTGGATTAATATCCCTTTACAGCCATATTCTGTACAGTTTTGTTGTCTGAGTTTGGCTGTCGTTTCGAACTAAAATCGTCCTGTGGTCCACTACAGTGGACATGCTGTAAAATTAAAAATAAAAACAAAACGTAAAAACTCTAAATTGTAGATTTTTTTTTTAACCCAAAGGATGTAGGAAATCACAAAAAAACAACAAAAAAGAGACACTTTTTTTCTTTGGGTCTCAGGAGGATATACACCTATCAACCAAAACATTACAACCACCTGCCTAATAGGGCTGGGTAAAAATGTTTATTTCTCGATATTTATCCATTCTCATTTTGATGAAACAATATTGACTCTTAAATCACAAGAATCGACTAGTCTAGTCTGTTTTCGGTTAATGAAAGGAATATTGTAGCACACATCCCACCAATAAACCACAGTAAGCTTTGTGCGTTGTTACTTTTGATATGAAAGTCTCAAATTTAAAATCTGCCTATTTTAATACAGTATTCAAACAACAAATGCCGTTTTGGCGCCGTTTAATGTGGAGTGCAGACCGCTGTAGCGCCTCAGTTCAAGAGAAGCGGCAGAATGTAAACTTAAATCCTCCGACCTCCGCGTTAATACTATTTCCTTTTCAACACAAAACGAGCATGGATAACAACAGAAGGTATGTTAAAGATAGAGTACAACTTACCGAAATCCGTATCCTGTTTCCTCAGTGTTTCAACCACACAAAGACGTCAATATGACAGCTTGTAAACAATGTCACTTAACATCACATTTACCTCAGAACCCACATTCGGTGAGCATAAACTCTTTCATCTGCTAGAAAAATAAACTCTACAGAAGATATTGGCTAAATATATGCACCATATAACATTAGAATGTTTACTGTTCTTTATTTATGTTGGAATAAATTTAAATGTTTACATTTCAAAAACGAATTGGAGTAGAAATATAATAATGTAATTGTAATTTCTTATTATAAAAACTTCACTAAAAGTGTAATTTAAGTGTTTGTATAGAAATAAGCTAATTTTAACATTCAGTATTATAGTAATGTAGTACCAACTGACTAATGTTTATTTTACAGCATTATTTTTTTTCCTTGAGAAAATTTGGCATGGGCTACATCCAAAATAACCAAAATTGAATCGAAACAAATCAAATTGGAAATCGCAAACTTGTGAATCAGAACCAAATCAAATTGTGAAATTTGTGTCAAAACCCAGCCCTACTGACTAATAATGTGTAGGCTGAGGTGTGGACTTCCCGAAACCTCTGAATATGTCATGTGGTAGCCTATCTTTGGAACCAAGACACTGGCAGAAGATCCTTTACGTTCTGCAAGTTGCAAGGTAGGACCTTCCATGGATTGGATTTGTTGGTCCAGCACATCCAACAGATATTGTGTTGTGTAGACAACATTTTGAATTCTTTATCATGTACCTCAAACCATTCATGAACATTTTTTGCAGTCTGTCGCCCATGACCCTGACACCAGTGGTTGTCTTTTCTTGCACCACTTTTGGTAAGTTTTAATCACTGCATACCAGAAACACCCCACAAGACTTGGCATTTTGGAAATGCTCTGACCCAGTTGTCTAGCCATTACTATTTGGCCCTTGGTCCTTTCAACACATGAAATTCAAGAACTGTCTGTTCACTTACTGCCTAATACTGTATATCTGACCCATTATAACAATATAATCAATTCTCTTCACCTTTAAGTGGTTTCAATGTTGTGGCTGATGAGTTTAGAATCACATTATGAAATAAATGTTTTTCTCCAATACACCCTGACCACAATTATTAGCAACCTTAGACATTTTTATGAATGAAATATTTCCCTTTCATATTTACATTTTATTTTAAACTCACCAGGGTGACTAGGAACATGAAATTGTCCAGCCACGACTTCCTGTTTCACGGTAGTATAAATATGCGCTAACACAAAAGCCAAATTCCCTTTATCAGAATGAGTAAAACCAAACAATATAGTTCTGATTTGCAGAATAAGATTGTTGAGCTTCATAAAATAGAAAGTGGCTGTAGGCAAATAGCTAAACAATTGAAAACTCCCATTTTCACTATTAGGGCAATCAATTGGAGATGTTACGAATCTGCCTGAAAGAGGATGTTTGTATGGCGAGGTGGAGTGTTTAAATGAACAAAGACTTTCCAAGGATTACAAGCTGGAAATCTGCAGAAGTTAGTTAAGTCTTGTGGTCAGAAAGCCTAAAAAAATTCATCAAACAGCCTACTTCACCTTCACCACAGTTGCTTCGGAGGGTTTCAAGAAAAAATCTCCAAAACCTCCAGCATATTAAGTTGCTAGACACTACTGGAACTTTAAACTTCAAGTGCAAACAGATTAAATAATAAAAACAGAGCTTTTTGACACACATGAGATGGGTTTAAAGGAATTCACAGGTATAAAAAAAAAAAAACTAACCCATGCCCACCATTAAATATGCTGCTGGACCTTTGAAATGTTGTGAGCATATATTTCTGCCCGGCGGTCCTGAACATCGTGTTCATACGGTGGCCGAGAGAGCTCAACACGCTGCAACTTAAGAAAACACATGCAAACAGAAAAAAGACAACAAATTAAAAAACATCATCAGTTTAACACCACAGGCGCTGCAAATCCTCGCAACGCAAACACAAATACGGAAACGCTGCAAACACAAAAAAAGCGCTGCGAACACAAAAAAAAGCACTGCAAATAGCACGGAGCACAACGGAAAAGTTTCAGGGGGACCTCAAAAAGTGACGAACCCATCTGGGACCTGTTTATTTGTTCAGTGGCTGTTGGTCAGAGCAGAGGTGTTGTCGGTGAACTAATAGGTGATAAAGATGAACTTCGTGATGGGAAAATGAAGCTTTTCGAAGCACCGAGGCTTTCCCCTCAACTGTATCGTAAAAAGGTTTATTACTCGAAGCTTTTCAACACGTTGCACTCTAACGACATCTTGTGGTCAAAAGTTGCTTTCGCGTCCCAGATCTCAAAGCGATTTTAAACAGTTTCATCAAATACATCAATTTGTGCTATGAAGCCGTCAGAAAAAAAAAGTAATTTTACTTGAATTAATCTGTAAATAAACTTTTTTCATAAATTATACAAGTATAAGCATGGTTCATGTAGGCATATATGTTCAAAGTAAATTTAGAATATTGTTGACTAATATTATTAATTAGAAGTGCTTGTGAAGCAAGGATAACTACAAAATTAACATGCACAAAACTACACATGTACATATTTATTTATTTATTCTTAACAAAAAGTGAATGACACTTGAAACCTGCGCAAGGGGTTTGTGTTATTTGAATCAGAATAATAGACTGTAAAAAATATGGACGTAGTATCCGTGACGTCACCCGTAGGATTCTGAAGCGCTCTTTTGAAGCCTATAGTGGGCGGGATTCGGCCGTCGCCATCTTGGAATCGCGTCACCGCACGTCACTCCCGGATAATCAAAAACGGGCAAAAGGGCGGGACGTGGGTGGAGCTGGTTGCTGAAACCACGCCCACCTAGCGCGACAGTGGTGACAGCAGCGGCAATCCCCCGGTCACTCAAGTGACCACGCCCTTAATTATGCTGAAATTTAAGGCTTAATATAACTTAAACGGATGAGTTATAAAAAAATTCACCCCCCTCACAGTTGACATGAAGGGCAAAACTAGCTATATAGACCAAAACCATTGTTTGAACCAGGCTGTAAACATGTGATGTTTTATTAACGAGTTTCGGGAGGAGCTCGTGCAGATAATTAACACGGCCAATACATCATTAGTAATCAGTCTCCCTATCTAATCAACACAGGGAAAATCCCTATAAATAACACAACAATCCTACCTTCCTCATCTCTTGTCTCGTCAAACCCATCCTCCACCCCGTCTCCTCACCTTCAGCCTATAGGGGGAGCGCTTATAGGGTTCGGGCCAGTGCTGAGCTCGGACCCCTCCCCCTGGGCGGGGGAGAGCCTCGAGCTCGGTGGTAATTCCCGAGCCCGGGGCTCTCCCCCGCCCTCTCCCGGACAGCACGCCAAACACGCACAACCTTTCGCTCAGTTTATTATCAGTAAGAGGGAACTCGTGAAACTTTTTTCTGCTGTAAAGTTGGGCATTTTAACATGGGGAGTCAATGGGACTGACTCCCTTTTGCAGCCAGTCGATGAATTGCAGTTTAAGTCACTTCCGTGTTGGTTGCAATAGAGAGAGCGGGAGGTTGCCGCTTGATCAGAATATGAAGCAGTCACGTGGTTGTGTGCAAAAACGAAGCTTCGGACGTCACAGGTCACGTGGTTATGGCAAAACGAATCAAGCTCCGGTACAGTGCTTCACTGTGAGATGTTTCTTTTTTTTGATACAAGCTTCGAAGCTTCGGTGTCAAACGTCACATCACTAGATAAACTATCACCTATTAGTTCACCGACAACACCTCTGCTCTGACCAACAGCCACTGAACAAATAATCAGGTCCCAGATGGGTTCGTCACTTTTTGAGGTCCCCCTGAAACATTTCCGTTGTGCTCCGTGTTATTTGCAGCGCTTTTTTTGTGTTTGCAGCGTTTCCGTATTTGTGTTTGCTTTGCGAGGATTTGCAGCGCCTGTGTTGTCAAACTGATGAAGATGGGGTTTTTTTTATTTGTTGTCGTTTTTTTCTGTTTGCATGTGTTTTCTTTCTGTTTCAGTGCGTTGAGCTCTCTCGGCCAACGTATGTTCAGATACATGACATTGTGGATTCTATCAGACACCAACAGATAAAAAATCAAAACCTCTGCTAGGAAATCTTATAATGGGCCATGGTTGGATCTTTCATGAGGACAATGATCCAAAGACAAACCAAATTCAGCACAAAAATAGGTCAAAATGAAGGTTCTGTCAGTTCCCTGACTTGAACCCTATAGAAAATGAGTGGGGTGAAATGAAAAGAAGAGGCACCTCTGCATTTGAAAGATCTGGAGTGATTCTGTATGATGGGATGGTCTCTGATCTCTTGTCATATGTTCTCCAACCTCATCAGGCATTTCCTGATAATTTACTCACTCCCATGTCATCCAAGATGTTCATATCTTTCTTTATGCAGTTGAAAAGAAATTAAGGTTTTTTAGGAAAACATTTCTCCATTTAGTGGACTTCAATGGGAGCCAACAGGTTGAAGGTCCAAACTGCAGATTCAATGCAGCTTCAAAGGGCTCTACACGTTTTTTTTTTTTACATTGGAAAGGTCATGCGAGGTTAGTTTTTCGCCTGTATACTTTGGTTAAAAAAGGTAGGGTAGGGCGAAAATTGCATTTTCTCCAGCAACTTTAAAATTGTCAGACATCGTTTTACCTTTTTTTTGTAAAGACCGTTTGACTTTCTTTGCACGTTCACTTTGTAACACTTGTTCGGTACTTCTGCCTATGTCATGCGTTACCTTTCCAGCTTGATTACGTAATGCACAAAGTCAAGTTAGCGCAAGACAAGCATTTGTGGTTAAAAAGTATATAAATTTGTATTTTTTCTTTTTTTTTTATAAAATGAACAGTTTCACTAGATAAGACCCTTATTCCTCAGCTGGGAGCGTGTAGAGCCTTTTGAAGCTGCATTGAAACTGTAATTTGGACCTTCAACCTATTGGCCACCATTTAAGTCCACCATATGGAGAAAAATCCTAGAATGTTTTCCTCAAAAACCTCAGTTTCTTTTCAACTGAAGAAAGAAAGACATGAAGTTCTTGGATCACATCACATTTTTATTCTGGAAGTGAACTAATCCTTTAATATGAGTCATTATGGGTAAATTTTATAGTATATTTTAATATAGTCCTTTTGTAAGATTTTAGTAAGACAATTTGCTAGAATTAGTATTTCTATTGGGAATATAAACTTACACTCATGTAGGACCTGGTGCCCACGAACGAATTGGCCATGGAGTCAATGAGCTGTCCACTCACACCAAAGTCACACAACTTGATCTCACCACGTGAGTTCACCAGTATGTTAGATGGCTTTACATCTGCAAGACAAGGACAAGGTCTTGCCTTCAGTAAATACAGTTTCAACAGAAAAAGTAAATGAACAGACATTAGTTTGAGATAACATGACACCAGTCACCTCTGTGCATAATCTTGTGTTTCTCCCGCAGGTAGGACAGGCCTTTTATCACCTGCATGAACGGAAAGAAAACAGGTCCAGAAACATTAAGCACTATGCCTCAGCCTTGCCTTCTGGAAACAGTCTATAAAAGACCACTGATGATATTGTTAAGAAAGTTGCAGAGATACCAACCGCAATGCTAACTTTGCCCAGTATTTGTTCTGGAATCTTGCCAGCTTTCTTCAGGCACTGGTCCAGCGAGCCACCATCCTACAGTAAAAGATTTTGGATGGAAAATATTCAGTAAGTACACTTACATAACACCTATACTATTAAATGTAGTGTTTTAAGGATACTGAAAGGATACTGAAATGGTAAAATTAAAGGGGACATCGAATGCAAAATTCACTTTTACATGATGCTTGCATATAAATGTGTCTTAGTATCACCTTACAGTGATAAAAATCCATTCATTTTTTTTTAATTACTAAAAACCTAAATAGTCCCAATTATCAAGCCGTTTTGATTTACTGAGCATTATGATGTCATATTGCTCAGGCCCCGCCCACGTTTGCTGACGGACTGTCTCGTGTTAATATATTTTATGGCTTTAGCCAGTTGTATGCTGTCCACCATTTTCTCTGCACTCGAGCCGCTTTAGCGACAACAGTGTCTCATAAGCAACGCAGGTGTTTTGTAGTTGGATGTAAAAGTGAACATAAGAGTCTTAATTTTCTCCTGACGTCAGAGCCACTGAAGACGCAGTGAATTGGTTTAGTCTTTGATGGTAATGCGACACCAAATACACAATAAACAGAAGAGAGGGGCGTGGTGGGCAGTAGCTCATTATTATTTAAAGAGGCATGCACCAAATTGGGACACTGTGAACAGAACTGTTTTTCATGAAGTAAAAAGGGTGTTGCAGTACCATGTTCTCCATGCAGATGCTGATCTCTCCATCACTGTAGAAAGCTCCGTAGAAGCCCACTATGTAGGGCGAGTTACACTCATGCAGAACCTGCAGCTCTCTGATGATCTGATTTCTTATTGCTGGCTTGATCTCTAGGTGGATCAACTGCATGAAAATAATATAAAAAGGAGTATATCACAAGAAGAAAAAAAAAACATGGAAATCTCTTACTTTTAATACAAATCAAGCCCTGAAATTGAGGAAACATTTACATGTTTTCTTTATAATAATGTTGTACAATTATACTGATGTTTACCATGTTGCGATTTCTTTTGTTAAGTGCAGTGCAAAGCATAATGCTGAAGCCTCATTAATTTCTCTCAGTACCAGGCAGAGCTTCTCTCTGTAATTGCCAGGGTGTCTGCATTTTATAGTTAGCTGATAAGGAGTTGCTTCTCTGCATGCATACTGTCAATTCTGTGTTTCATGTATGCTGTAAATTAGCTGTTTGGAGTTTGTGTGCTGACTGCACTTCAGCTTATTTTCTTCCTTGGGCGGTCTCATATGTAAAGGGAGTGCTCCTAATCTCAGCTTGTTACTTGTATAAAAGACACCTGTCAACAGAAGCAATCAATGAATCAGATTCCAAACTCTCCCCCATGGCCAAGACCAAGGATGTTAGGGACAAGATTGTAGACCTACTCAAGGATGGAATGGGCTACAAGACCTTAGCCAAGCAGCTTGGTGAGAAGGTGACAACAGAAACACAAAATAACTGTCAATCTCTCTCGGTCTGTGGCTCCATGCAAGATCTCACCTTGTGGAGTTTCAATGATCATGAGAATGGCAAGGAATCAGTCCAGAACTACATGGGAGGATCTTGTCAATGATCTAAAGGTAGCTGGGACCATAGTCACCAAGAAAACAATTGGTAACACACTACGCCTTGAAGGACTGAAATCCTGCAGTGCTCGCAAGGTCCCCCTGCTCAAGAAAGCACATGTACAGACCCATCTGAGGTTTGCCAATGAACATCTGAATGATTCAGAGGAGAACTGGGTTAAAGTGTTGTGGTCAGATGAGACCAAAATCAAGCTCTTTGGCATCAACTCAACTCGGCATGTTTGAAGGAGGAGGAATGCTGCCTATGACCCAAAGAACACCATCCCCACCATCAAACATGGAGGTGGAAACATTATTCTTTGGGGACGTTATTATGCACCGCATCAAAGGGATGATGTACCATCAAATTTTGGGTTAGAACCTCCTTCCCTCAGCCAGGGCATTGAAAATGGGTCGTGGATGGTACAATGACCCAAAACATATGCCAAGGCAACAAAGGAGTGGCTTAGGAAGAAGTACAATAAGGTTCTGGAGTGGCCTAGCCAGTCTCCAGACCCTAATCCCATAGAAAATTTGTGTAGGGAGCTGAAAGTTTGAGTTGCCAAACGTCAGCCTCGAAACCTTAATGACTTGTAGAGGATCTGCAAAGAGGAGTGGGACAAAATCCCTCCTGAGATGTGTGCAAACCTGGTGGCCAATACAAGAAATGTCTGACCTCTGTGATTGCCAACAAGGGTTGTGCTAAGTCATGTTTTGCGAAGGGGTCAAATACTCATTATTTCACTTCAAATTTCACTCATTAAAATGCTAATCAATTTATAACTTTTTTGAAATGCATTTTTCTGGATTTTTTTGTTCTTATTCTGTCTCTCACTGTTCAAAATAAACCTACCATTTAATAATAGACTGATCATTTTTTTGTCAGTGGGCAAACATACAAAATCCACAAAAATGTATGTAGCGGACTAGTAGTATTTGCCTTAAAAAGTATTTTTATCTTGGACATGTTTGTTAGGAACAGTTTCATTTGACTCTAAAGCAAGTGCAATTAACTTCACTACATGCATTATATGTGCAATAAATATAATAGGATCCGTTCTGCATGCTAAGAACGGAATGTCATGCCTTATTGCTGTAATGTCTAACTTCTTCCAATCTATAAAAAGACATGATGACATGAATAGCCTATGCCTTCAAGAGACATTGGAGAGGCTGCACTGACTCTGAGGAAAGCAGCTCTAAAACTGCATCTGATCGATTCATGGCTGGTAATGACAATCAATGGACTTCAGTGACCTTTCTTGGAAGCTTGAAACTGAAATGGACACCATACCTGGTTCTAGCGATTTGCTTTATCATAACTTACCTTCCTGGCCATGATGAAGCCTGAGGGTCTGTGTAAGACCTTGAAGACCACACCTCCATTGCCTGCACCCAACTCACAGATCTTCTCAAAGTCATCGTCTTTTAACTCTCCGACCTTCTGCTTCTGGGTGAGGAAAGCCTCTAGGCGTTTCTTCTGCTGCTCATCCAGCTCCAGTTCCTCTAGTTTCTTCTGCAGAGCTTCCAGATTTGTTCTAACACGAACACAGACAGAAAATAATTTATGAAGTGATGAAACTATATGGTACAATCTACACCTCAAAGCAGCCATGAGGGTCTACAAGGCTCTTTTCTGTGGTTGAAGATAATGTTTCAAATATTAAAAGGATAGTTGATCCAAAAATGAAAATTCTGTCATTAATTACTCACCCTCATGTTGTTCCAAACCTGTAAGGCTTTCGTTCATCTTCGGAACACAAATTAAAATATTTTTGATGAAATCCGAGTGCTTGGTCTTACGGGTTTGGAACGGCATGAGAGTGAGTAATTAATGGCAGAATTTTCATTTTTGGATAAACTATTGCTTTAATAATCAGTAAAGCAATTTTGTTCAATTATAGTATTTTTCCTAAGGGATAATTATGGCAAATTATTTAATAATGTTTTCTTTTCAAGAATGTTTTTCATTACAATATCAGGACAGTTGTAATACTCTGGCATTTTTTTACTTCATTCCCCCCAAAAATATCAAAATCGAACTTAAAACTTAAATAAAAACATGCATTTCACAGAATGTGTATTTAAACCATTTAAGTATGCATTACATATTTAATGAATCTTTAAAATATATGAATAGGACAAAAATGCATAATGTCACCGATACCTTAGTCATTTTGCAAGTTTATATCTTTCAATTCTGACTTTATAACTCGAAATTGCAAGTTTTTATCACACAATTCTGACTTTATTTGTTGCAATTGTGAGTTTATATCATGCAAATTGGAGAAAAAAAGTCAGAATTTTGAGTTTATATCATGCAATTCTGACTTTATAACTGGAAATTGCAAGTTTTTATCACGCAATTCTGACTTTGTCGCAATTGTGAGTTTATATCATGCAATTCCAAGAAAAATATAAAAATATAAACTCACAATTCTGACTTTATAACCCGCAACTGCAAGTGTATATCACGCAATTCTGAGAAAAGTCAGAACTGGGAGCTTTTATCTTGCAATTCTGACTTTATTTCTCACAATTATGAGTTTATATCATGCAATTCTGAGAAAAGTCAGAATTGGGAGCTTTTATCTTGCAATTCTGACTTTATTTCTCACAATTATGAGTTTATATCACGCAAAATTGAGAAAAAAGGCAGAATTTTGAGTTTATATCATGCAATTCTAAGAAAAGTCAAAATTGGGAGCTTTTATCTTGCAATTCTGTCTATTTCACGCAAATCTGAGAAAAAAGGCAGAATTTTGAGTTTATACCACACAATTTTGACTTTATAACTCACAATTGGAAGTTTATATCATGCAATTCTGAAAAAAGTCAGAACTGGGAGCTTTTATCTTGCAATTCTGACTTTAGAACTTGCAATTTCAAGTTTATATAATGCAATTTTGACTTTATAACTCGCATTTGCAAGTTTATATCACGCAAATCTGAGAAAAAAAAAGTCAGAATTGTAAGATAAAATAACGCAATAAGGTTTTTTATTTTTTATACAGTGGCAGAAACGGGCTTCCATAAAAAGCTGAAAGTAAGTAAAATAAAAATACTACATGAATAACAAAAAAATTAAAATAATATAAATGTTTGTCTCAGCTAAAATATAATAAACTGAGGTTAAAGTACTAAAATGAGTAACACAAAAATGATATGCCAAAAGTACAAATAATTATTAAATTACTAAAATATGTATAAATACTATAATAATATATAAATAATACTAAAATAACACCGCTACAGTATCAAGCTTGCTTTACATTATACATTAATATGCCTACAGCAAAAATTCCCCTCGTGATCAGTCATAAGCCAAAGCTCTTGCATGCTGCAACATATTCCCATCCTCAAGCTAGAAAACATGCAGGAATATTGAATAGGTTACTGTAGAATGTGTACATAAGTGGTGGAAAGGCTTTCTAACATCTTCTTCCTAAAGCTCAGTCTGAGGAAACAGGGAGTTCCTCTAAGCATTCAAGCCTTTCCCTTGGCCCTGTTGTCATGGTGATCTATTTCCTTAGCTTTCTGCTGGAAGAGCAAACTTCCATGACCCTCCGCTCTCCATCCTCTCTGCATCTCCGTTCTTCAATGTTGCATAACTGCATTTACCAGGTGGAATCATCTTCAAGAATCATTAATGAATCTTCTTGTGTGTTCAAATGAACCAATTAAATGTCTTTACTAATCAGGAATTCTTTAGACTCAATCTTAGGTTTCCTGCAGCTTGTGTTCCCAAAAGCTTTGGTGCCAACATCTGTGAAGTGGGTGTATCTCATGATGTATCTCTAAATGGATGTTTCAGGACCATGATTGGACACCATAAGCCTCAAGGGCTTTTAAGCACTGAGTCAATTCAGATGTAAAACATGTTGTCCTGCTCTTCAACAGTGTTTCAGTTCACAAGTGACACTCACACATAAATTTACATCAAAGCTTGCTGATCAGTTTGCAAAATATCGCAACATGTAAGCTCCAGGACAGACGGCACGACTCAGGTGGATGAAAACAGCACAAGTACTTTGGGATGTCTTTGTCTCATCTATATGCAGAATGAGGCGAAGTGTTTTCATTTTTGACAGCAAGGCCAGATATAACCATGGTTACGAGGCTGCTGTGTGGGTGTAAGTGGGTGGCGTGGACACGCTGTGGTGGAGACGTGATAATGGTGAAGGACGCAGAAGATGCCAGAGTGGAGAAAAATACTTCACAACTTAAACCTTGTGTTGCATGTAGGAGGCCTCATCTAGAGTGATTTCAGCCAGTGTGAAGAGCCACAGAGGATGTATAGCTTACAACAGAGCTCTAATGACAGATTTTTACTGTTGCTCTGATCAGAACAGCAATTCAAATTTTTACTTGCCTTGTCAATATTTTTTACTTATAGAAGCCGGTTTCTGCCTCTAACAAGAAAAAGGCAATTCTGACTTTATATAACGCAATTGCAAGTTATTAAGAGGTTATTATGAGATATAAACTCAGAATTTTGAGAAAATATCAGTCTTTTTTTACCCCCTCAGAATTAGACATTATAACTCGCAAATAAGAGTTCATATCTCACTTGCAAATTGTGAGTTATAAAGTCAAAATTGCAGGATATAAACTTTACAATTGCAAGTTTATATCCCGTAATTCTGAGAAAAAAGTAGAAAAAAGTTATATTGTGAAACTTTATAACTTCCACAATACGAGTTTATATCATACAATTCTGAGAAAAAACTCAATTTTGAAAAAAAGGCAGAATTGCGAGTTTATATCCCGCAATTCTGCCATTCTAACATCTGTGAGTTTATATTCCACAATTTTGAGAATTGTCAGATGTCAGAATTGCAAGTTTATATCCCACAATTGAGTTTATGTCTGATAATTCTGACATTATATCTCACAATTGCAAGTTTATATCCCAAAATCCTGAGAAAAAAAGTCAGAATTGGGAGTTTATATATTTCGCAATTTTGACTTTATAACTTGCAATTACGAGTTTATATCACAATTCTGAATTGGGAGATGTAAACTTGGAATTTTGAGAAAAAGTCAAAATTGCAAAATTATATCCTGACTTTATAACTCACAATTGCGAGTTTATATCACAATTCCGAGGAAACAAATCAGAATTGTGAGTTTATATCCCGCAATTGACTTCAAAACTTACAATTGTGAGTCTTTATATCACACAATTCTGAGAAAAAAGTCAGAATTTTGAGTTTATATCCTGCAATTTTCAACTTTATAACTTACAGTTGTGAGTTTATATCACACAATTCTGAGAAAAAAGTAAATTTTGATGAAAATTTTCCATTTTGAGAGTTTATACCCCATAATTCTGACATAACTCACAATTGCAAGTTGATCTGTCACAATTCTGAGAAAAAAAGTCAGAATTTCGAGTTTATATCCCGCAATTCTGACATTATAACTCACATCTGTGAGTTTATATTCCACAATTTTGAGTATTGTCAGATGTCAGAATTGCAAGTTTATATCCCGCAATTGACTTTATAACTTGCAATTGTGTTTATATCCCACAATTCTGAGAAAAAAGTCAATTTTGATTAAAAACTTCCAATTTTAATTCTGACATTATAACTCACAATTGCAAGTTTATATCCCAAAATCCTGAGAAAAAAAGGATTTTGGGAGTTTATATTTCACAATTTTGACTTTATAACTTGCAATTACGAGTTTATATCACAATTCTCAGGAGAAAAAAAATCTGAATTGGGAGATGTAAACTTGGAATTTTGAGAAAAAGTCAAAATTGCAAAATTATATCCTGACTTTATAACTCACAATTGCGAGTTTATATCACAATTCCGAGGAAACAAATCAGAATTGTGATTTTATATCCCGCAACTGACTTCATAACTTGCAATTGTGAGTCTATATATCACACAATTTTGAGAAAAAAAGTCAGAATTGTGAGTTTATATCCCGCAATTGACTTGAAAACTTGCAATTGTGAGTCTTTATATCCCACAATTCTGAGAAAAAAGTCAGAATTTTGAGTTTATATCCTGCAATTTTCGACTTTATAACTTACAGTTGTGAGTTTATATCACACAATTCTGAGAAAAAAGTAAATTTTGATAAACTTTCCATTTTGAGAGTTTATATCGCATAATTCTGACATAACTCACAATTGCAAGTTGATCTGTCACAATTCTGAGTAAAAAAGTCAAAATTTCGAGTTTATATCCCGCAATTCTGCCATTATAACTCACAACTGCGAGTTGATATCTCACACTTCTGAGAAAAAAAGTCAGAACTGCAATACAAACTCGCAAATTTTGAGAAAAAAAAAGTCAGAATTTCGAGTTTATATCCCGCAATTCTGACATTATAACTCACATCTGTGAGTTTAATTCCACAATTTTGAGTATTGTCAGATGTCAGAATTGCAAGTTTATATCCCGCAATTGACTTTATAACTTGCAATTGTGTTTATATCGCACAATTCTGAGAAAAAAGTCAATTTTGATTAAAAACTTCCAATTGTGAGTTATAATGTCAGAATTAAAATTGGAAGTTTATATCCCAAAATCCTGAGAAAAAAAGGATTTTGGGAGTTTATATTTCACAATTTTGACTTTATAACTTGCAATTACGAGTTTATATTACAATTCTCAGGAGAAAAAAAATCTGAATTGGGAGATGTAAACTTCAATTTCGAGAAAAAAGTCAGAATTGCAAAATCATATCCTGCAATTCTGACTTTATAACTCACAATTGCAAGTTTATATCACAATTCCAAGGGAAAAAGTCAGAATTGTGATTTTATATCCCGCAAATGACTTCACAACTTGCAATGTTGAGTCTATATATCACAACATTTTGAGAAAAAAAGTCAGAATTGTGAGTTTATATCCCGCAATTGACTTCATAACTTTATAACTTACAGTTGCAAGTTTATATCACACAATTCTGAGAAAAAAAGTCAATTTTCAAATCCCGCAATTCCGCCATTATAACTTAAAATGAGAGTTGATATCTCACACTTCTGAGAAAAAAGAACTGCAATACAAACTCAGAAAAAAAGGTCAGATTTGCGAGTTTATATCGCAATTCTACCACAATTCTGACTTTATAACTTGCAATTATGAGTTTATATCACAATTCTCAGGAAAAAAAAAATGTGAATTGCGAGATGTAAACTTGCAATTTCGAGAAAAAAAGTCAGAATTAGGAGTTTATATCCTGCAATTCTGAGGAAAAAAGTCAGAATTGCAAGTTTATATTCCGCAATTCTGACTTTATAACTCGCAATTGCAAGTTTATATCACAATTCTGAGGGAAAAAGTCAGAATCGCAAGTTTATATTACAAAACTTTGAGAAAAAAAGTCAGAATTGCGAGTTTATATCCCGCAATTGACTTCACAACTTGCCATTGTGAGCCTATATATTCCACAATTCAAAAAAGTCTGAATTTTAAGTTTATTTCCTGCAATTCTGACTTTATAACTTACAATTGTGAGTTTATATCACACAATTTTGAGAAAAAAGTAAATTTTCATACACTTTTGATTTTGAGAGTTTATATCCCAATTCTGACATTATCGATATCTCACACTTCTGAGTAAAAAGTCAGAACTGCAATACAAACTCAATTTTGAGAAAAAAGTCAAAATTATGAGATTCTGAGGAAAAAAAATCTGTATTGCGAGATGTAAACTTGCAATTTCGAGAAAAGTCAGAATTGCGAGTTTATGGTCCACAATTCTGACTTTATAACTTACAATTGTATGTTTATATCTCGATTCTGAGGGGAAAACATCTGAATTGCGAGATGTAAATGTGCAATTTTGAGAAAAAGATCAGAATTGCCAGTTTATATCCCACAAATATGAGAAAAAAAGTCAGAATTGCCCGTTTATATCCATTAATTCTGACTTTATAACTCGCAATTGCGAGTTTATATCACAATTCTGAGGGGGAAAAAATCTGAATTGCGAGATGTAAACTTGCAATTTCGGAAAAAAGTCAGAATTGTGAGTTTATATCCCACAATTCTTCGATTCTCAATTTTGTGAAAAAAGTCAAATGTGAGAAAAAAGTCAGAATTACTAGATATAAACTCACAATCAAGAGAAAAAAAGTCAAATTGCGAGATGTAAACTCACAATTTCAAAAAAAATATGTCAGAATTGTGAGATAAAAAGTCACAATTATCTTTTATTTTTTATTCAGTGGCAGAAACAAGCTTCCATGTTTTTCCATTAAAAAAACTTAATAATATTCCAAGGTAAAAATGTATTTTTTTCGAAATTTTTCGAAACATGCATAATCCCTAACCTTAACAGCAATGCTGCATTTTATTTGAACAAAAATATAATAAAAATAGTAGGGCTGTCCCCGAATAGTCGAAGATTCGATGCATCGATATGCGGAGCCTGATTTGACCACCGATCTCACAGTCGAATCTTCGCGGGTGAAACGAGCATCACACCATTTTGGCAATATAGGGGTGCTCAATGTCTAACTGCACACAGAACTACTAGATTTTGTACGGACATATTAAGTTATAAACAGCCTTAGATTATGATAATGCAGTAAAAACAAAAGTGAAAAGAAAGAAGCGTTCAATAAATATTTTTAACGTGTTTGTGAACAAATGCAACCACCCCTGTGACAGATTTAATTTTCACTTGCCCTGATCCATGATGAGATGAGGACGGCAGGGATTAGGCGGCGATCACACCGAACGCGCTTTAGCCGTTGGAGGCGCCTCTTTTGAATGGTTTTCTGTTGGCAGTGAGCGTTCTGCGCTCCGTTAATGCGTCCCCGGCGCCTCGCGTTTTTGCAGGAGCGCTCTGAGCGCCTGAAGTTGAAAAAAAATATCAACTCTGAGCGGAAAAAACGCCCAACGTTATTCGCGTTCTTTCCCATTGTCCAATCTTTCGGGTCTTCGAAAGTTTACCGTCGCTTAAAAAGTCCGGAGACTGCAAGAAATAGAGGAGAAACCTTTGGTGTCTATCATGGGAAACCAGGGGCTGTATTATTTAGGGTTTCTGCTAATATGACAGTTTAATTAACAGCAAAAAACTAGATTTTAGAGCGTTCGCGCTATAATCCTTTGATTTGACTGACAGGACAGCTGTTTTGGTCGTTGCTTAGCAAAAAAGGCAGTGCTGTGCGCCTCGCGTTTTTAGAACTAAAAGACGCGTTCTGTCTTTTTATTTAAACCTAAATAAGTTTGTCTGTCAGTTTTGCAGTCAGGCAGGCAGTTTTGGTCGCTTTATTAAAAGTTGTTGCTGTGTGCAGTGTGTAAAATAAAATAAAAATTGTTTTACCCTCCTGCTGACTATAGTGTCGTGTCCCTCCTATCCCATTCACACACACACATAAGCCTAGATGATTCGACTATCGGTCGACTATAGAAAGATTCGAAAATTCTGATTCGACTATGAAAATTCTTAGTCGGGGACAGCCCTAAAAAATAGTAATGTTGTGAAATATTATTACCATTTAAAATAACAGTTTTCTATTTTAATCAATTTTATAATATAATTTATTTCAGTCTTCAGTGTCACATGATCCTAAAACCAAAAACCAACCAATATACCACAAAAAATAAAAAAATAAAATAAAACTCAAATGCTAAGTTTTCAAGGCAATTTAATTGTTGTGGATTTAGTGTTCTAAATCTAAAAGCGTCTAATAGAATCAATTTATAACACTTTAAAAATTAATTGGAATTTGAAACATTAATTCAATTAAAAAATACTCAAAACATAAAAATACATTATTATTTACAAAGCATAATACAAAACAAAACAGTAATCACTTCGAGAAAAAAAGAATGAAAGAAAAACCCTTCAACTCTATTAACATGAGATGTAGTGACAACGCAGCTATGCTATGCTGCAACAACTTGTATGAAAGTAATAAATAATTCAATACTACTACACAGTAAATTATTTAGTCTAACCTTTGATACACCATTATGTTCACATAAAAAGGGCAGATTCTTTCTGAAGAAAGACACAAAAAGTGCAGAAAAGTGAAGAGTAAAGCTGCTGATAGTTTGAGATTCAAACCCAGAAAAGCCTTTGAAGGCCCAAGAACAGTACTTGAAAGAATCACAACTAGAGGTGTGTGGATATAGAATGATCAAACACAGGAAATAAGTGTTCAACTTCACAACTTGTGTGCTGGAATGTGCATGTAAACACTAGGGAGCGCCAGGATCAGCTGAGGTTAGACAGAAGCAGACCTTTTTTCTCTGGGGAGGAGCACAAAACCAGAGATTGTGTTCTGCGGTCAATATTTAACTACCCTCCATAAATCATTCCCGTGGATACATCTGTCCTGGCATCCTGTAAATCCACAATTTAACCAGATCTCAGACATAAGCATAATAAAGGGGGAGAACAGGTAGGAAATGACTGGGAATTATCAAGCGCTTCTTGATGCACTATAGCAGCATTCATACACCCAGCAGTGCTCTTAAGTAAAATGCAGCAGATGGTGCCGTGGTGTGTGTGTGTGGTGTGATTGTGTAACACTGTAACACTGTGTGGTTTCCTACTGATTATCTTGAAAAGACACAATGCTGCATAGAGCTCGTGCGAAACAATAGCGGCAGAGGTACCGCTGCCAATGGAGAGAGATGAAACAATATTGGCAGGGTACAAAATTAGCATTGTCAAGTGCCAAATGCAAGGCAAACTGGCTTTGGTAGGTAAATAAAACAAGGTTAGTAGTCGATTTGGACAGAAACCTTTTTTTAAACAATAACATATTACCCTGATTATATCAGCAGAACTATTAGTCCGACACTTGAGTGATTCAGATTAAAATGTACCGCAGTTTCCACATTACTGTTAACCTTTTAACAAACCAAGAGCACCAAATCATATTACAGTGCTTTCTGAAGGATCATGTGACATTGACTGAAAATTTAGCTTTGCCATCATAGGAATGCATTTTTAAATATAATGAAGTAGAAAACAGTTATTTCAAATTGTGAAATATATTTTACAATATTACTGTTTTTTGAATAAATAAGCGCATGTGTTGTGGTACTCTCATGAACATGAGGTGGAGACTGACAAAAAAGAGAAGAAATTGTTGAATAAAGTCATTATTTTGTTTTCTTTGTGCTGATATCACTTGGACTACTTTAAAGATGCCCTTACTACCTTTCTGGGGCTTCAACATGGTTGCGCTGCTGTCTATGCAGGGTCAGAAAGCTCTTGGATTTCATCAAAAATATCTTAATTTGTCTTCAGAAGGTGATTGAAGGACTTATGAGAAATCCATTTTATTTTTTCCCAAATTACATTTTTTTTTTTCCGTTTTATAATTTATAATTTTTCTAGACCTTGTTTAAATGGCTAAATTATGAAATTGCCAGTTTATACTCTAAGATTCTGAGAAAAAAATCTGAATTATGAGTTTATATCCTACAATTCTGACTTTATAACACGCAACTGCTAGCCTGGAAAAATCCAGACCCTAATCTATTAAGATTAAGGGTCTGGGATCGAGCAATGAAAACTGCCTAACTCGAGGGGCGGCACCAAGCATGCATTTAAAACTCTAACTGCACACAATTGGATAACGCCACGACCAATCACAACAATACACGCTTAGCTACCAGCAGAGCTAAATGATGTTTCATTAACAAAGTTCGGGAGAAGCACGTCAGATGCTTAGCGTAAACATCACAAGTCAATCAGCGCCATAGGTTTAAATACAGCTGACTCACCTCAATTCACTCGATGGTTTATCAGTAAACCTCCACCACCCCATCTCATCACTCCGAGTTCTCGCTACTCCTATTGGGGGGTAACGTACTCTGGGTTCGGGCCACTCCCGAGCTCGGAGCCCTTCACCGGACAGCACGCCAAACATGCACTACTATTCTCCGGCTAATTATATGTAAGTGTGAACTCGTGAACTGATAGATTAAACTCTTGCCGTATCCAGTCGGCAAAACAGCAAAAACGTCCTTCTTGCAAAGGAACGATTCGAGTTTTCGGTTTTCTGTACCTCTTTTATATGGAAAGCCTTGAACGTGGTAGTTTTTTTGGCCTTGAATGTGGTAGTTGGGTTGCTGTGTATGCAGGGTCAGAAAGCTTTTCAGATTTTTATCAAAAAATAATCACTTTTATTTTTTCCCTTTTTTGTAAATTCCATTTTAATTTTTCTATTTTTTAATGTTTCTATTTTTTTTTCCATTTAATTTTTTTTAACCTTGTTTTAATGGTTAAATAAAAAAATCTTAATCAAAAATCATGTCTAATTAATTGAAAACATTTTATATTCCAAAATTCTGAGGAAAAAAGTCAGAAATGTGAGTTCATATCTCACAATTCTGACTTTATAACTTGCAATTGCTAGTTTATATCAAACAATTTGTGTTTCGAAGATGAACGAAGGTCTTACGGTTTGTAGGACCCTATGAATTTTTTTTTATTATTTTATTTTTTTCCTAAACCTTTGTAAAAAAATTTTTTTACCAAAATCATTTATTTTCCATTTTAATTTTTCTGGATTCCATTTTTTTTAAATGTTTTAATAATTAACTTAAACAATATTAAAGCATGTCTAATTGATACAAATCATGAAATTTCCACCATTTAACAGCAATTTGTAAAAAGTTGAACAAATATTTAATTTTTTTTTAATCAAATTCAGTTCATTTTGAACAAATTCTGTGATTTCCATTAATTTTCTGGATTCCATTTTAATGGTTTCATAAAAATTTTAATAATCAAAGACATCTCAAATTTATGAAAAATTATTTCTTATTATTTTATTTCTTCTAGGTTTTATTTTTCTTTTTTTCTCAGAAATACTGTGTCGTGTATTTACATGTTTCTACTAAATAAATTCTGGTAAACAACTTTTCTCTTAAATGTTCCTTAAAGAGTAATGTTTTAATAATAATTTTATAGTAGTAGAAGTACTATCATTACTTTAAGTAATATATTTCTGTCACAGATTCTTCAAGTTAAACCAAACTTTTATTTTGACGGGTTGCTGTAAAGACCTTTAAGTTTGTGTTTGTATATGATATGACAATAGTTCTTCTCAAAAGAAGTGTTCATGAAGTGACACTTAAAGCAGTTCTAAAGGTTTTGTTTTATGTGTTTATATTGAGGCGGCAGAGGCTAAAAACTACAGCTGCAAAACGATTAGTCGCGATTAATCGATTCAAAATAAGTTTATGTTTGTGTACTGTGTATATTATGTGTATATTATGTGTATATATAAATAAACACATATACATATATATATATATATATATATATATATATATATATATACTTTTTTTAATTGTATGTATTTGTATGTAAACATTTGTATATAATTTATATCATATATAAATATAAATATTTTACATTTAAATCTACCATTTTTTCCCCTTAATATATACATGTATGTATGTGTATTCACATATACATAATAAATATACAATGTACATACATAATACAATGTAGACATATGATATGCAAACAAACTTTTATTTTTGAATCGATTAATCACGACTAATCGTTTTGCAGCTCTACTGAAAACACTGAAATATGCTAAACATGCAGGAATTATATTTAAATAGTATTTTTGTGGCTTAATATTCACAGACACTAGTCAATATTGCGTTTTGCTTGAAGTGTACTGACCTACTTTTGATTTATTCATCCAAAATTTGGTAAACTAGCCCTTAAAAAATGTTAACGCACTGCACAATATCATGTTTATTATAAGCGCATGCTGCAGTTTTGTCATCTGCCACTTTAAATACTTGAGCTCTTGAAGACAGGATGGATTTTGATTGGCTGTCAATATTTTTGTCGTTTATCAGTTCATCAAAAATCATTCTGAAAGTGATTTCAGCCATATTGTTCCTCTTTGCTGTTATTGTTATAGTTATGGTGTGGACTTATTAAAACTTTACAGTTATTGTTCTTGGTGTGAACGGGCCTTGAAGTCACCAAAAGGAAAATATGAATAAGAAAAACTTCTTGTTTCATTGCTGTTAAGAATATATCTATGGCTGCTAAATCAATTCACTCTCCACTGGAGGCTGATACTGTTACTGTATTACTCCCAATTACAAATTGTAAATGCATGAAAGAGATGATACATATAAAGTGCTTCACAAGCAATAGGCAAGAACTTAGGAAATAATATTAACTGCACTCTTTGAGATAGACTTGCCACGACAGATTTAAAGCAGAGGCTTCTGGGAAAAAAAGCGTTGTCACAGTATTTAACATTCCACTGAGCCTCTCTCTATAACACTGACTTCCACAGGATTGAATCACCGCTACATACACACACACGCACACGTACACACACACACACACACACACACACACACACACACATTCCAAAGCGAGCTCCAAAGCGAGCTCGCCACAGCCTGTCCTGCTCTCCAGGAAGGAATGTAATTCTGTTTTACTGTCAGTCTCCCAAACACCACTTCTATAGCACCAGCTAATACACATTACTTATGTAGAAATAATAGCCAGTTTCTATATACAAGGACACCAACTTTATCCTAAATAATTAATAGTCTCTTAATGCCAAATGGAGAGACTACAAGAGGGGGAAAGTGTCTAAGCCCTCAAGTGAGCTCGATGAAACAAGAGGCAATGACATGCACCACTGGCTCAGGCTGTGAGGAGTGACACTGGCTTGGCTTCAAGAGGACAAAAATCACAGGCCTGCCAATGAAGGTAGCACAGACAGAGGTGGTCCTCTCTGTCACTATATCTGTCTGTGGGGATGTGAAGCTGACAAACAAATCGATACACTGCCGTCACTTGCATCTATATTTGGTGGGCATTTAAAATCCTCAATAATCACATACTGAGGTATACTGGATGATTATACTTGCATTCATTTACATATCCATATTAAATGTTTAATAGGGATGCACGATAGCCGATAGCCGATGATTAAGTCCTTCTTGTGGCCGATACCGATACATTCATATTTTTATATGATAATTTTGTGCACCCAGGAGAATACAAAATCTGAGATAAACTAATGAAATGTATATTACTGTATATATCTGGGTCTAACAATCATAGCAAACATCAGTCCTGACTCTTCAAAAATGTTTTTATTTTTTGTGTAAGGCACCACAATTCTAAATAAATAAAATGCTTTGACATTTGTCAACCTGGAAAAAATGAAAAGTGCATCATGGAGTAACGTCAGATGTCCAAATGTCCGTTAAAGCTTCTTATTGATCACATTATGAATGTGTGCAGCAACCAAATCGTACAAGGCGGGGAATAAAACATCAGAATCGAGATAAAAACATCAACTTTTCAGAATGCCGCAAGCCCAACGCAGGTCATATGACATGAACCAACCAATCAGCTTCACCCGTTCCCTTAATAACATTGAAAGCACTGCCAAGGTGGAGAAACAGTTTATCATAACTGTACAGGAAAAACCATTTTTAAATAAATTTAATAACAGAGCTACTGCAAGCGATTTTTAATGCTGAAAATCCATTTATCCTTTGCTGAAACTTCCGCGTCTTTATGGAGAGCGCAGGTCATGGTTGCTTAGCAACGGCAGACGCCACAGCAGAGCAGGCTACAGAGCGGTTTGGAAAGAAAGAGAAAGCGGCGCGTCTAGCATTTTCCACGCGTTTTTAGGCGCGACATGTGAACGGCCCCTAAAACAGATTCACCGGAATGACGACCTCTGAAGTGAGATTTGTTGTGTTAAAACTTGACGGCTTTTTACCTCCTAATCCTTGCTAAACATGTGTTGCAAATAGCAATAGCATCGTCCTCCTCTTCCACCGTGAAAAACTTCCAGACCGGCGAAGACGATGATGACGACACAGATGATGACGTATTACACGCGACAGTCCGAGAGTCACTGCAGTTTACAGCTGCAGTCACTTGCACTCGGAAAGCAGATGAATCTCAGATAAACCAGACTGATTGATTTACCAGCAAGAATACTTAATCGGATCGGATTTCATTTACTTATCTGCGTAATTTTTACCCATATCGGTCGATAATTTATCTGTCCGATAAATATCATGCATCCCTAATGTTTAACAATGGCTGTGTCCAAATTCAGGGTCTACATCCTTCGGAGGACTCATTTGAAGGATGTTACGTCACAGCGCCGCGACGAAGGCTGTCCAAATTCATAGGATCCTTCAAATGCGGCCCACAAATACGTCCTCATTTTCCCCGAATTTGAAGGATGGGTCTGGTGGATCCTTTCCCGTCCTACCTATCCCACAATTCCTTTCGGCAGAGCGCTTCCAGAATTTTCAAATAATGGCGGACGAAGCAAGTGGTAGTAATGATGGAAGTTTTAAAAAAACTGGCGTTTCAAAAAATATTTTTTTACAGCGGTTGTCTAGTTAGGCCTTTGGTTTTAGCGTTAAGCTTATTTTTTTTACATTTGTATGTATATATGTTAAAAAACATCACTTTCGTAAACTAGCTTCTTTCTTACTGCCTGTGTGAATATCCCCTTACACAGCTAATTTCTTGTTAGTGATTGAAGATGTTTTTAACGCTTTTAGGGATGAAAGAGTAGTTATTATGTTTTGTGCAGTACAGATAACCTTACTTCTTGCTTAGCGCTGTCACGGTTGCTAGGCGACACGATATGAACAACGGGGAAGGGAGGGAACTGAAAGAAGTGTAGGCTGTCCAAATTCACTGACACCTACTTCCAGGTTTTGCGGTCTTTGGAGGACCCCTCCTCCTTCAACCTGGTAGGAAGGATCCTAAGGAGGATGCAGACCCTGAATTTGGACACAGCCAATGTCCTTACTAATTACTACTAAGTACCTTTCTGGGCCTTGAACATGATAGTTGCATTGCTGTCTATGCAGGGTCAGAAAGCTCTCGGATTTCATCAAAAATAACTTAATTTGTGTTTAGAATATAAACAAAGTCTTACAGGTTTGAAACAACATGAGGGTGAGTAATTAATGACAGAATTTTCATTTTTGGGTGAACTATCCCTTTAAGTTGTCTGAAATTACTCTGTGTTGTCATGTTCATTGGGAAGGGTAGATACCGTTGAAGTCAAAAGTTTACATACACCTTGCAGAATCTGCAAAAGGCTAATTATTCTACCAAAATTAGAGGGATCATACAAAATGCATGTTATTTTTTTATTTAGTACCGAGACCGACCTGAATAAGATATTTCACATAAAAGACTTTTACATAGTTCACAAGAGTGACTATTATAATAGTTGATAGTTAAATTTATAAAAATGACCCCGTTCAAAAGTTGACATCCCCTTGATTCGTAACACAGTGTTGTTACTTGAATGATCCACAGCTCTGTTTTGGGGGGTTTTCACTTTGTTTTGTTTTATTTTGTGAGTCCCTTGTTTGTCCTGAACAATTAAACTGCCCGCTGTTTCTCAGAAAAACCCTTCAGGTCCCACAAATTCTTTGGTTTTTCAGCATTTTTGTGTATTTGAACCATTTCCAACAATGACTGTGTGATTTTAAGATCCATCTTTTCACACTGAGGACAACTAAGCGACTCATATGCAACTATTACAGAAGGTTCAAATGTTCATTGATGCTTTAGAAGGAAAAACTATGCATTAAGGAGCTGAAAACTTTTTGAATTTGAAAATCAGCGTTAAACAGAGCTTATTTTGTCTTCTGGGCTTCTTCTGTAGCTTCTGATATTTAGGCAAAATTAGAAAAATGTATACATCTTCATTCTGCTCAAACATTTACACCCCTGGCTCTTAATGTATTGTGTTTCCTTCTGAAGCATCAGTGAGGGTCCTTCTGTAATAGTTGCATACGAGTCTCTCAGTTGTCCTAAATGTGAAAAGATGGATCTCAAAATCATACTGTTATTGTTAGAAATTGTTCAAATACACAAAAACTGCTGAAAAACTAAAGAACTTGTGGGACCTTAAGGATATTTCTGAAGAACAGCGGGCAATATAACTGTTCAGGACAAACATAGGACTCATAAACAACTATCACTAAACAAAAAAAACACAGGTGTGGATCATTTAGGTAAGAACAAAGTTTTAAGAATCAAGTGGATGTAAACTTTTAAACAGGGTCATTTTTATAAATTGAACTATTATTTTCTCTTGTAGACTATATATGTTAAATGTATTTTATGTGAAATATCTTATTCAAGTCAGTACTAAATAAAAAAAACATGCACTTTGTATAATCCCTCTTATTTTGGTCAAATAATTAACATTTTGCAGATTCTACAAGGTGTATGTAAACTTTTGACTTCAACTGTATATTGGTACTTGAAACCATGATCAGTAATGCAGTGATTGGCCAGCAGCAAGACAGCAACATAATGAAATCATATAATTAAGATCTGGCGAGCAAAATGACAAAAGTTCTAACAGATTTAAAAAAAAAATGAAACATTTTCAAAAGTATTGTAATTAGCAATCGATTTAATTTTGAAGCGGATTTACTGTTATACGTGACAGCATTAATTAAAGTCTCTTAATCCATAAGATCCATCTTAAGACTGTGTTTAAATTAATTGAGTATTATAAAAGCATTTTGAGATGTGAGAAGTGGCTCCTGTGATTCATCAAAGCCATCCGCATAAAAGCTCACCATTCGAATTAATGCACGGCTCAGATAAACTGTACATAATGTGCGTATGACTGGAATAAAATTGTGAGATAATTATTCCTTCACGAATAAATCACTTAATGAGTAAAATTGGTCGTGTGTATTATTTAATGCAACATTTCAATTATTTACAAATAAATAACTTTCTTTTAATTTCTTCCAGGTTTATAAGTGGCTGGGGCACTTTCAGAATCATCTTCAATTAAAACAATACAAACTAATCCTGTTTATGTGAAATCAGTCTGCTCCCAAACAGGTTTGAACTAACGGACCTGTTGCTATTACAGCAACTTCAGAATGAGCTTTGAAGAACCTAACAAGCCTGGATCATGTCAAATCATCAATAATAAAATCCAGCTGCGTAATCTACGTATGAACAACGGACCGCTGGATTTTTGGCCTCTACAAATTGCAAACACACATACGACTCTAGTTACTTTAAAGTTCCAGTTCTGCTCCATTTTGAGCCTAATTTATGCCTGGACAACATACTACAGAAAAGAGCAGTGTTGTGTTGGCTGCTCTGTCCAAATGTGATAAGGTATTCTCATTGATCTTAGTGGCAGGGCCTTTTATGTCCACCTGATGGACACTAAACAACACTAATATATGGGTTATACCACCAAGAGCATGCATTTTGTTTCCCTCATTTTTAATCATTTCCTCAACATTACCTACTAAATAACTGGGACCAACTTTTACTGTGTTATTATAGAAATTTGTCTTAGCACAGCCCTCCCAAAAATATTCACTTTATATATTGGGGGCAAAAAAAGTCACTTATACTCACCAAGTATTAATTTATATGTTAATAGTGTGATATATTATTACAATTTAAAATATAAATTTTCTATTTTAATATATTTTAAAATGCTATTTATTCCTGTGATGACTAAGCTAAATTTGCAGCAGTCATTATTCCCGTCTTTAGTGTCACATGATCCTTCAGAAATCATTCTAATATGATGATTAGGTGCTCATTTTCACTTTTTAGTCTCACAAACTCAAGCACAATGGTTAAAACTGTGAATAACTTTATATTGTGCCATATTATAACATATACTATGTAATACACTATATAGCTATTTTTTATTACAATTTAATAAGGCTTAATTTGATAGAATGTTTAAAATTGGACAGCTATTTACTTTAAAAATCACTTTTTTTAAACTTTAAAAGCCACCCATTTTGCAAAATGACCCATATTTGCTATTATGTAAGTCAACTAATACTAATCACCTTTAGCTTGCAATTCATTCGTGGGCGTTATATTTCTGTTGGCACTTAGAATCAACACACCCTCAAAATATCCATACTAATACCAACGTAATGCCCAACACGAGCAGATTTAGCAATGCTAACTCTATTAAGCAGCCCTGTCAGAGTCCAACCGTATTCTTAATGAGCCAAACAACCTATGAATGAAGCAACTCTGGTTTCACGAAGTCTTCTAACAGCTTGTTCGACATGAAATGACATCGTAAGCCTCAAGCCCACTCACTCTGTGGCCCCGGTTCCGTTTATAGTGTTCCCATCTGGAATTGGGTTCAGCTGGATCGGCTCTGGCTTCCTCCTTTTTTGCATGATGAATCCTAGTAGCTGGCTTTCTCGGCAGTAAAAAGAAAAAAATCAAACAAGAGCAATCTGATCCGCAGACTAAACCAACTCACTCGCCGACAGAGCAATGATGCATAAGCTATGAATAGCCTATCACACCCTACCAATCGCTGTTTGCTTTACAATAAATAAATAAATAAAGACCGAATGCAGCTAACGACAACGTCGCATGGTCCGCTGTCGTTCAGGATGAAGGCTGTTTCGAAGAATAGATTATTCTGAGAGAAACTGAGTATTTCTAGAGGTGGACGACAGTAGAGGATGGGTACAGAGATTGTCTCTTTACGTCATGAAAATATTTACATCTGTCTTCCGGACAGCATGACCGCGTGTGGACAATGACCCCATCTGCTGGTGGTAATGCGTTATTACTGCTCATTGTTTTTAATAGGCGTGCCTGCTAATTAAAACGAAGAAATTTCAACAATCATTTGTGACCCTGGGCAAAACCAGTCTTAAGTAGCACGGGTGTATTTGTAGCAATAGCCAAAATTACATAGTATGGGTCAAAATTATCGATTTTTCTTTTATGCCAAAATCATTAGAATATTAAGTAAAGATCATGTTCCATTTTATACATTTGCTACCATAAAAACGTATTTTTTTCATTAGTAATATGCATTGCTAAGAACTTCATGTGGACAACTTTAAAGGCGATTTTCTCAATATTTTTTTTTTTTTTTTTTTTTTTTGCACCCTCAGATTGCAGATATTCAAATAATTGCATCTCGGCCAAATATTGCCCTATCAATGGAAATACATTACTGGAAAGCTTTCAGAAAATTACAAATTTTGACTGGTTTTGTGTATCAGGGTCACACATTTTATTAGTATATATTTTTTTAATGTGTTTATGTATTAAAAGTATATTAGACTGCACGTTTTCAACTTTTACAGACCCAGATATAAAATGCTATACTGTAAAGTTTTATCCTTGGAACACTTAAATTCTTTCACTAAAGCATGTGTTTGTTAATGAATATTCTTCTCTATGGAGTGTCGACCCCCTGCAGTGGTTGAAAACTATAGATGATACAATAGATGGCAATAGATGATACAAGCCTATATTAAATGTACTGCAATTCAGGTCTCCACACAATTTAGAAGTACATGTCTATTACAAGTTTGAATTGACTTTAAAACGAGTCCATATAACATCGATAAAAGTGTTGTTTTAATAGAAAGATAGTCAGCCTGTGCCTGTGGTGCAGCATTTACACTGGAATGAATGTATATAATGAAATAATCACATAACTGACACAATAGATTTTGCATTATATTTTGGTTGTTGGTCTTACATCATCAACTCCTTAAAATGTTGATTTGTTACTTTTTGCAGCTGTTATATATTCAAGAAAACTCAATTTAATGATTTTACATTAAACATACAGTTTAGAAAAGTCATGTACATCTGTAATGTCATTAATACAGTTGAGGTCAAATGTTTAGATCCCCCTTTCAGAATCTGCAAAATGTTAATTGTTTTACCAAAATAAGAGGGATCATACAAAATGCATGTTATTGTTTATTAAGTACGGACCTGAATAAGATATTTCACATAAAAGATGTTTACATATAGTCCACAAGAGAAAATAATAGTTGAATAACAAAAAATTACCCTTTTCAAAAGTTTGCATCCCCTTGATTTTTAATACAGTGTTCTTTACCTGAATGATCCACAGCTGTGTTTTTTTTTTTTTTTTTTTGTTTGTTTTTGTTTTATGAGTCCCTTGTTTGTCCTGAACAGTTAAACTGCTCGCTGTCCTTCAGGTCCCACAAATTATTTTGTTTCCCAGCATTTTTGTGTATTTGAACCCTTTCCAAAAATGACTGTATGATTTTCATCTTTTCACACTGAGGACAACTGAGGGACTATTACAACTATTACAGAAGATTTAAACGCTTTTGAAAACTTTTGAACATAACATAGAAGTGTACATTTTTCTTATTTTGCCTAAATATTTAATATTGCCCTTCAGAGGCTACAGAAGAAATTACAGGTTTCCCAGAAGACAAAATAAGTTAAATTTAAGTTAAATTTACCCTGCTCTTCAAATTCAACAAGTTTTCACCCCCTGGCTCAATAATGCATGTTTTTTTTTCTTCTGGAGCATCAGTGAGTGTTTGAATCTCAGTTGTCCTTAGTGTGAAAAGATGAATCTCAAAATCATACAGCCATTGTTGGAAAAGGTTCAAATACACAAAAATGCTGGAAAACCAAAGAATTTGTTGGACCCGTAGGATTTTTCTGAAGAACAGCAGGCAGTTTAACTGTTCAGGACAAACAAGGGACTATCACTAAACAAAAGAACACAGCTGTGGGTCATTCAGCTAAGAACCCAGTATTAAGAATCAACTGTATGTAAACTTTTGAGTAGGGAAATTTTTATAAATTCATCTGTTATTTTCTCTTGTGGACTCTATGAAAACATCTTTTATGTGAAATATTTTATTTATGTCAGTACTAAATCAAAAATAACATGCATTTTGTATGATCCCTCTTATTTTTGTAAAATAATTAACAGATTTTGAAAGGGGAATGTAAACTTTTGACCTTAACTGTACAGTGCAGTACTATCCTGAACAAGAGGAAAAATAAAGATCAAATATCTATTACAAAAAAGACACTGATTCACAGGAAAGCCAACCAGCTCCATTTGGAGATTAAACATAAATTTATACAAATCTTCTCTACACTCCTCAAGGCCTTAAATCTGTCTACAGCTTAGTAAACAGATGCATCTCCTTTGCTCCTTCGAAGTGGTTTCTTTCTCAGCATTTATCTATGTTTATGCCGGAACCAGTCCAGTTATTGTGCTCTGCGGATTCAACCTAATTACTTATCTCTGCTCATGCCATCCTCTCATCTGCTGCTTATAGTGCTATTGTGGTTGATATTATTCCTATACTATATATTTGCATATACTATATTATTCCCTGATGGAGAATGTCAAATAGAGAATTAATTACTCTCAGGTCAATTGTGCATTACCAGGGCTTACTAAGCATGATAAGAAAAATGTTTAGCCAACATTTTCAAATGAGAATGTAACTGCATCTATCTTGACTCTCAACAAATCGGCCTAGACAGAGATTGTGATGCTGTGTAAACAGTAAACTTTAGCCTTTTCTAGTTATAAGCATAATTTATCAGTAACTTACTCAACAATTTGGTGCAACAGGCAGATTTGCTCTGTCAGCTATTCTGATAGGTTCCCCCCTGTGATTTCATAAAAAGCAGATCTGGATAATTACCGTATTTGCATTTAGGTATGCAAGAAATCATGTCCTCTTAGGAAAATCAGATACTAGTAAAACTGAAGAGTTGTCAGATTAATGATGTGTAACTTTGAAAAAGAGTAAGCAAAAACAGAAAATGATATTTATGAGCTGAAATTGATTCGCTGTTATAAATGGTCTCGTCCTAAGTCATTTTTATTCATGCCGAGTTCAGTGGAGATCTGGAATCTGTAAAGGGCTTTAGATGCACAGAAAATCTAAGATCTTTTATTGTCTGCATTATCCTGTCTTGTGGAGCTATAGTAATGGCATATTATGAAATTATTGTGAAGGATCTGGTAAAGGATGGGCTTTTATTTACTCACTGCTGACAGATGGATGAAAAAACAGATTGTTTGTATTTTACTAGGGTATCAATAAGGGGGGAAAAGGTAGTATTATATTAAAAGGATGGTGGAAAATGACAATCCAAAATAACAAAATAGCTTTACTAGGCTACGTTTATTTCATCATTTTATATGACATTAAGATTCGTTGAAGATCCATTGTGAAAGGATTAAATGATTAAATGTGAAATAGACGGAAACAAAGATTTTGTTATACTGATGAATATGAATATTTTCTGCTGTTTTTCTGTATTCAGTGCGGTGCATACATATTTAATATAACACACTAATTTGCAACCCATATTTACTTCTGTACTCTAATGTAGTCTATTCTGATATACAGGTTTTGTACCATGGGGAATTGGATGGTTAATTGGTTCTCAATGATTCACAAAGGTATAATAACATGCTACTTTTAGGCTTACTAATGGCCAGAGGTGGGTAGAGTACCCAAAATCTGTACTCAAGTAAAAGTACAAGTACTTATGGAAATATTTACTCAAGTATGAGTAAAAGTAACAATCTTAATAGTTACTTGAGTAAAAGTAAAAAAGTATCCGATGGAAAAAGTACTCAAGTAGCTAGTTACTAGTTACTTCTGATCTGATTGATATGAAGTGAAGACCCTGAATTTCAAACTGTTTGGAAAGCTTCCGCACACCTCTCCTTGAAAACATAGGCTGAAGTAAGGTGTTTATATATATATATATATACATACAGTGCTCTTCAGATTTTGGTAGCCCGAAAGTTAATTTAACTAGCCCAAATAAAAAATACCTTTTTTTAAATATAGAAAATCAGATAGGAGTCTAATCAAAAATGTTTTTAATACACAAATATAAACAAATATCAAGGAAGTAATTTTATTTCATTATATTTATTTCATTTAGTGTATCTGCAGAATTTTTAAATATTAATTTAAAGCGATTCATAACCATTTTTAAGATCTGCAAAAGTAAAATAAACAGGAATGGGATTGGACAATGTAAAGTAGAATATTAAGCCATAAAATGGCATGATTTAAAATTCAGATACAGTTTCACACAAAAACAAAATATGTTACACAATGGCATTTCATCCTTTATAACATTAAAAGGGATAAATTGAGTATAGAATTTATTATATTTATTTAAAACATAAATATTACTGTACTTGTTTAGATTTTTAGAAGGCACCTTAACTTTTTACATTTACAACTCTGTGTTTGCTGCATAAAAACATGGGTCGATAATTGCAATCATTTGATCATAAACAGCTGAAAAAAATGTATTGGAAATGAAAAATTAATTCTCTGTCACGAGGGGGCGCTTTAGGAGCGCTGAAATATTACGGTTTCCATAGTAACAGCTGTATACAAAGCAGCAATAATTATGCTGCCTTCATGTGCTATCGTAATTATGGTAAATACCAAAATCCGACATCGAAATTGCACATAAACACCCACTCACGTTGTGATTTCCACTGGAAAGCTCGCAATTTTTTATGATACCCGAGTTGCCGAGATGGGATAAACTTTGACCTTTCAACATGGCGGACAGCAACGAAACTACTGAATGATAAGCATTGCATGATGTTAAAAGTTCTCTGCTGTTTAGTTGGTTAGTTTGTAGCCCCCATAATGCTGGGGCATAAAGGATTTTAATAACGTCGCTATTTAAACGTAGTGTTGTTGTTGTCTTTAAAAATACCATTAAGAGAAGATGCTAGCTTGTCGTGGCTCGCCTCCAATAGGGTGCTGTGCGATACACTGTTCTGAAGGAGGCAATTTTCTCATGTTATTTTATTTGGTCTGTTTTACCAAAGTAGCATGTGAGGACAAATTCCGAGTCCGCCATGTTTCTCTTCACTACGACAACAAAAGCACCTGAACACGACACACTGGTAATTTCCATTTCACAAGTGGAAAGCATCATCTTTCCCATATCACATGAAGGCAGCATTACACACACTTATAGACGTTTTTCCTGAACACGGAAGTAAGTCCGACTCTTAACTGAAAGAATGCTTTGCATTTCCGGTCTGCATTGTTTCTAGTCAAATTAGGGTATATTCCGACATGGCTCCATAGCGCCATCACTTGGCAATGTTGCAATGACCGTCATTTGTCAGTGCCTCACTTTAATGAGTGTGTAGATGACACGAAGCAGCGGACCTTAGCTACATTAAAAACAGATGGACGCTAGTTGAATGGGTTCCTATGGAAACCGGAACAGAAAAGCATTCAATCTGACGTTAGAATTCGTAATGGCCGCGCTCATCGTTCACTCAGGAAAAAGGTCTATAAAGACTGATTAGACTCACAGGTGTAGGGAATGAGGGGAGAAACCAAAACACACAGTGCAGTGGGGGGAGATTATGGGAGAAACCAACTAGATAGTCCAGGGGTGTGACAACAATAATCTAATGACAGCCATTAGCAGAGGTGGGTAGTAACGAATTACATTTTTGGGGTAACTAGTACTTTTAGAGTATATTCAAAGACTATATAATACCCAAGACATGTCACTCGTATAGTTTTGAATGGGGAAAAATGCAACGCTCATTATGGCCGCGAAGCCCCGCCTTCTTAATGAAAGAGCCAATCGTTGATTAGTAAAGTCAGCGCGTCACTGCAGCTGCCGTTAGAAGTCCCGGTTGCTATAGAAACGATCGGCGCTCTAAGACGTGCGCTCAGTACTGCGCATGCGCACTGGCTCATTTAGCAGGAAAAATAAGCGTTTTTTAACGCTATTGGAGCTCAAGGAACCATATTTATGAGGCAGTTCTTGTTGGATTTCGTTGGAGATTTAAAATATGAAATTTAATCGTAAGCTTGGTGAACAGTTTTGGAGAATTTGATGTTTCCCCATTCAAACAGATAGGAGCTGCACTTGAATGCCCGAGAGGCGTTTCAAAGATGGCCGCCGAGTGACATGACTTGCCTTAAAGGGACTTTGGTATATTTAAAGAAAGGTAATTTTACTCTTACATTTATAGTGAAAAAAAATTACTTTTACTTCGCTACATTTGATGGCGTTCTTCCGTTACTGTCCTCAGAAACATGTCTGCTGCGTTCCAGGCAGGTTTTTTTAACTGGTAAATCACCACTTCAAACCACGACTCACGACTTTGTAGCGTTCCAGGCAAGTCAAGCCAAACTGCCTGTGCACATCTATGAATTATTATTATTTTTATATTATTATTAATTTGATTGCAACGTTATATTGTCCTAAGCTCTATTTTTTCACCGTGTACTACTTGCATAAACACCGCACGCATTAGGGCTGACATTGTTGTTTCGTGGGCTATGTTACGTCAGAACTCGTAACTGGGAGTACATCGATCTAGTACGAGTCCACGAGTGGGAAGTCACGGGTTTGACTGCCGTTCCAGTGCACTTTCACGGGTAGAAGGTTGGAAAAACACGGGTTACCGGTTGCCTGGAACGCGGCATAAATTGATGTTACTACCCCGTGTTCCTCTGTTTCCTGTTCAGCTCCTTGGATTATTAAAGTCTTTTTGTTTGTATTACGTCGTTGTTTGTCCTTTCCTCGTCTCAAGTCATTATATGGCAGAAATAGTAAGAGTTTTATGGTAGCATGCTGTTCAAAACCTAGTGTATAGAGTGTTTTTCACGACATGTCATCAATCAACCACATCGGTGGCACAGAATGTATACAATCCCACTGAACTGAATGAAACTTGTATATTTTGCTGATTATTGCTGCTGAAAATGTTCAATTATTGTCTTGTTTTGGGCTGTACTAATCGGTCAGACCGGGAAAACATTTGGAGTACTATAGACTGCCAAAAGTTATAACAAATCAAGGAGAAGAGTGCAAAAAATTGTCAAAAAATGGCCAAACTGAACCAGAATTTCCAGGGCTATTTCTAAATCATTTAGTAGCTTTCACATGTTTTTTCCAAGGTTCAGACAGCATAGGCTTGGCGGAAAAACAAATAAACTAAAGTACTACTGTTGGGATAAGAAATAGAAGGAAGAATTTTCGAATGGATATTTACCACCTATTACAGGGCTCAAAAGCTTTTGTGATTCGCCAAACTACACCAGGATTTCCAGGGCAAGAATCTTGACAACATTTGTGTTTGTTCTTATCATTTTCAGTCAGGTAGGTGAAATATTAGGCTAATATCTTAATTTATACTGCTCGTATGTATCTTTACCACCTATTAACTTTAGTTTGTCAAAATATTGCGCCCTTTCCTATTGACAAAGTCCTTCTGTATATGACTTAGCAGCTTCTGCACGTATTTTACGTGGTTTAGACAGCATAAATTAGCAGAACAACATATTCAGTAGTACATTAACTGTTTAATCAATGCTGTTGTGTACATCTGAGTATCGCCAATATGCCCGCGCTTCCGAGTAAATGACCAAATCGTGATATAAGTGCAAACCCTCTATTGTAATAGATTGTAATGTATTGTAAGGAAGTCATTTTTGCTTACTGATATATGAATACAGTGCATTCAGATATACACCTATTTTACATACTGTTTTTCGCCTACTATATAATAGGGAAGTATTCCTAATATTCTACACTTTTTCCACGTATTTCGGTTGATTAAGCAGGCTATATATTTGAAGTACTTTTTTTTAGTGTGAATGAATACACCACTTACGCTATTTTTTTTTTTTTACAAAATTGTATAGACTATTAGTCAATACGTAGACAAATTGGGACTCACCTAATATGAAAAAATAATATTATAAGAAATTAGTCGTTCGGAGGCGGAAATATCCTGACCATACATTTTTTATTAGAATAACTGAATATGTAAACAGAGTTTTGATTTAATGTAAACAATTTTTTTTTTAATTTTCACTGTATTTACTAAAATTGTGATTTTGCTTTAAGTATGACACTGAGGTAGCCTGGCAAGCCAGACCCACATAAATGTAGGGTCTGGGCACTCTCCATAGACAGGGCTCAACCGGAGGGGTGGGATAAACGGTTGTCTTTCAAACTCCTCTCCACGCAATAGGATAGCGCTACAACCAATCAGAGACGTAGTCGGTCAGGTGACGTAGTCAGAGCGACGAAGATTTTTAACAAAAATCAGTGCACTGTGCAGTCTGTCAGCTAAATAATAGACATAGATGGGCACTAAACCTTTAAAAGTAAACAAAAACATGCACAGACAAATCCAAATTACACCCTGCGGCTAGTGACGATACACTGATGTCCTAAGACACGAAACGATCGGTTTTTGCAGGAAAATGAACAGTATTTATATAATTTTCTTTTTACCTTTGATACAAACCCACGTCCATCTGTCATGAGCACGAGTTTAGCATATCTATGATTCGACTCGTCACATGTGAACGCGCTTTGATGTAGTATACGCAAACACCGAAAGGGGAAATATGTAAAAAAAAAGTCCAGGATGAGTTTGCGCAAGCAAACGTAATCTTTTTCAGCTTTAAATGGGTTTGAACAACCAGGACAAGCGCAAGTAATTACCATTTTGAATAGCCGCTATATCCACAATCTCTTGTGCTCTGTGTAAACAATGAGTGTCGTATACACGCCACAGATCGCTTCCGGTGTTTGCGTATTCTACACCACAGCGCGTTCAGATGTAACGAGCTCCTGCTCAGGACACATGGACGTGGCTGTGTATCAAAAGTAAAAAATATATATAAATACTGTTCAGTTTTCCACGTTTAATTCACGGAACCAGGAATTCATGTCTGACTGAATTTATGGTCGCAGGTCAGACGTCATCATGTTAAGCCCGCCCACCGACTCGTGATTGGCCCGGTACATCTTGGATTTTTCGGAAATTTAAGTGAATTGAGAGTAACTAGACTGACCTTAGAAGCAAATGTAATTTGCTGCCGCTAGGGGCGCGTCTAGATTCTAGGCTAACACTGAGGTAAAAGTTCACTGAGAACGGTATTTTCTCCAACAAAACGTATATGTGTTGTTTACCAAGCGCTTGCAGCTTCAGCACCATGATCTCTGACGTCACGTGAGTTTAAAATGAGGCCGCGCGAGAGGCAGAAACATTCGGCAACAGAGTCGGTTACAGAGGATGAACCGCAGCGCAGCGCTCTGACAACACTAGCCCGAAAAGGCGAACAGTACAGCGAATTTGATCAAATACACTCCAGGACTCTTCTCTCTTCTTAATGTAGTCTGCCAGAAATTACCAACGAGAAAGTGGAGAGTTTAATTCCAGAGACGAAGACTATGGACGAACAGCAAGCAGCGATTTCAGATCAGGGAAAGTAAAACAGACTAAGAAAAGGTATGTATTCTGTATTTCGCTTTTTTAGCCTATAGTACCTGCATTTAAATTGTCTTTAAAATATTGACACACGCACTGTTTTGCTAAATCATATACAAACTGTTTTAACGGGATGGATATATTGTTGATGTGTTATAGAAACAGTCGTATTTACAAAATGCTTCAGACGACTTTAGAAATATAGTCTTTTGATAGCATAATTTAAACTGGTCAGTACATAGGACATATAGGTATTTATAATAACCTATAAATATATTTTACATTTGTTTTCATTCTGTAAGCTCGCTGCTGAAAGTAAATAAAATGTTTTATAGTGGAAAATTAAGTTATTTGTTTTTCTAACTGATCACTATTATTTATCACATATGATTTTGGCTCAGTTTGGGCGACAAGATCGATTATGTGAGCTGTCAATTTGGCCAGCCATCGCTGCAGTCTATATTTATTTATAAGCGTTGGTAGATTTTCCCCTATAGCCAAAGTTGACGTGTCGTATCCAGTCCAGTTCTTCAGTCAGTGTCTTCATTCAGTCGAGCCTTTTCAGGCTTAAATTATTTTAGCTAGGAAATGCTGTAATAAATAAAACTAGCCTAAATGCACGGTCGTGTATGTCAATAAAATACGCTAACAGAATATTTTACTAACGTAATATTATTTAATAAACAGTATAACGTTAAATAATGTTACGTTATCAAACCTCTTGTAATGTTTTGATGTCTGTGAAACCTTGTCTTACCACAGTAATTTACAAGGGTTGTAACTGTAACGCTCTCATTGTAAAACATTAACTGGTGTTCATAAAACGAGTTTATGTATGCTAATGAAGAGTGACAAATTCGTCAAGCGTTCATTTAATAGCCGAGTTGCTGTGTTATTTTTCTTTATCATTTGAGACGAGACGACGCACCGGTCGCCCGGGATCGTCTTCCTTCCATTCATTACTTTTGATTTAAAGTTTTGAGGCCACTAGATGGCTCTATCGAGCAATATGACAGCCTTATTGAGATGTTCAGAGCCCTAGTGCATAACCAAACAGATGCAGTCCTGTAAATATAGAAATATAGCCGGTTCAGATGATATAGTGGAGTCATTTTTTATTTCCAGCAGCAATATCAGGGACAATATTCTTTCATACAGACAAGAACAGCTTTATATAAAATATAATTGGTTGGGCCTTCAGTGTTTATTATCATACCTCACTGTGCGCTGTTTTGTGGGACATTGTTTTGCATTTGACAGTGTTTATTTTGTAACTTTATTTCTGAAATGTTTGTCTGAGCTTCCCACATTGTAAGGCAGTTAAATGTTTTGTAGCATCAATACTATTGACTTTCTCAATGCAAACTTACATTATATAGATGACTAGATAAGATGCATATATCTGTTATTGACATGAAAATCCGAAGCTTTTTTTCAAAGTGGGGTCTTGTTGCATGTGCAGCAAATGTGTGCACAGTTTTGTCTGACTCACATTTTTTTCTCCGTCTGTCTGGCATATCTAGGGCTGCATGTTGGTTAGTCGACTTGCCTAGACTGCATTACAGCCATCTGTCAAAAAGTCATAAATGTGCTTTGCCAATATAGTAATGCAGCTTTTGTTTCCAGTCTTGAGCTTTTAGTCTAATTAAACAGCAGTCTTGTTGAGAAGATATTCATTATTTGGCTGCTATTTATTCTGCCCAATTATTCTTTCACGACAAGCTAAAAAAAGCCATTGTTGTGTTTAGTTTTTTCCCCTCGTGCATGAATATATATTTATATATCTTGAGTCATTTCCGGCACTGCGTTTGCTAATAGGTTTAAAAGGTGAAAAGGTGCAAAACTTTGTTTCACCCATTACAATATTTAGTTATTATGTAAATGCAAACACTACTATTTGACCAGAGGCTCATTGATAATACAATACTACCCCAGCAATATCTAAATAAATGATGCACGATTTGCGATTTAGCGCAAATATGAAAATAATGAGAATGTCTGATGATGCTGACTGCTTGTACCTATTACCTCTGGTTCAATATGACCTTGATGTGTTATGTTTTGAGTCCCGGGACGTTGTTGTCAGGCCTAACCTTCTGTGTGACTGAGCATGCATGTGTGAGAGAGGGACAGGAGGCTCAACAACGAGAGACTGAGCGCTGCTTTGTGCAGCACCACTGGCCTGTGAGCTCTGATTCGTCCTGACAGCACTTAATGACAGGGAAGCGGGGCATTTTTGGTTTAATTTTCTGAGCTGGTTTGCAAAGTGAAGCTTGAACCAAGGGCAAAAGCAAATCTTTGGATCTTTCCCCTGCTATGTCATTGCCTGTAGAGTTAACAGTTTACAGTCTAGTAAACCCTTTCAGCTGGAAATCCTGATGTTTGCTTCAATCAATAGTCTTAATTAGTGCTGATTAATGAAGGAACGCTGGCTGTGCATTGCTAATAGCTGTTTGAATTCCCAAGGACGACGTGTTTCAACTTTTTGCTTTGCCCGGCATTTTTAATTTTGAATCAAATTTAAATTTTATGACGTGCTTTTGTACGTTTCTGAACTATTTAGACCTGATGATTTTCAAATTGCAGATGAGATTTGTTTTAATTGGTTAGGTGCTGGTGAATTGAGGCATAGGAGTAGATTCAAATTAGCATTCTGTGGACTCGGATCAATGCAGAAAATGAGCTGCATCCTTTTGTTTTCGTATTCAGATTTCAAAGGCTTGTTTATTTTTATTCAGTCTGGTTAAATGTAATCACAACGACATAAATTTAACATTAGCATCACAAGCTGTTTCAGCTTTATGTCAGTTTCAGCCATTGCATGGAACTTGTTATAGGGGATTTAGATGCTAATATAATCTAGTAGATTTAAGATTCATGGCAAATCCATTAAAGACGGATGTTTTATGTGTGTAAAGGTAATCATCAGTGGTTGGCAAATTGCTATAGAAACTGAATGAAATGTCCTTGTTTTGTTGAGAACCTCATCAGAGTCTATGCTTAGTTTCCATTTCCTTTGGTACCAGTTTGCATTTTCATGTCAATTTTGTACCTTAATTGTTATGACTGAGACTGACACAAACAGGGATATGGAGTCTTGAATAGATGAAGTGGTGGTTGGATTGTAGAAATATGCATTACAGAAATGTACCGATTGCGGAAGGCTTGAGATGGATTGTTTGTGGCCCTGTGTTTGATTGTACGTGATGTCATAAATTATATAAAATCTTTTTTAGTGTTTTGCTGCTCTTCAGATTTATCTCTTTCTGTCCTAGGGGCTCACTTTACAAGAGCGATTGATGAAGCTACATAGCGCTTTTCCCCAAGAAAATGTTTTGTCTTTGCTAAAACAGAATTTACAACTTTAGTAACATCAGGTTGTTTCATTAACTGTTACTTATTCTGGACTATATTTTTTGTATTAATTTTTAATGATATAAAACAGTCAGTTTGCTGTTAACATTAATTTCTAGAAAATCACATATATTAGTGTTTTAAACTATTTATATTCTTTGGTAATAGGCTTTTAAAGTACCAAGGCTCATGTAAAATTAACAGAAAATAAAACGGCTCATATAATATTTACTTTAAACATTGGATGTTGAACATAATCTGAAGGTTAAGCACATCCTTTCACTTATATTAACATAAAATACAACTTTTGGGCCCCATTTTACCCTATTTGTGAAAAATGCCAAACAAAAAAAAAGCTCTTTTTAAAATTGAGACTGTAAGAATATGCAGTGTTGGGGGTAATGGATAACAAGTAACGTGAGTTAAGTGGTCGACTAGTAGTCGTTCATTTTATGCATTAGTCAACTATTAGTCACACATTTATTAATAAACCAATAATGAGCCTGTAATTGCCTACATAGCCTAATAAGCGCTCAAGCGCATCGCATGGAAAAAAATCTTGCCACAAGGCACCAGCAGATATAATAATTATGAATGTGTCAGGGAAAAACAGCAGGGAGATTGCATTGACATTTTAATATTTTATTGATAAACTACTGCTTTCTTTGTTTCTGCTTAATAGATAAAGTGACACTGACTCGTCATCTTCGCAGTAGATGTGCCTGTATGCAAGTTTCAGACAGATTATATAATCTGAGAATATATATCTTTAGATATATTTTTTAATGTCTGTAATGCAAGTATTCTCAGAGTTCTGTGCTCAAATTCACAGAGACAAAGATGGAAAAATGCGCATTCTGTTTGGTTTCATTATTTTACAAAAGAGCAACATTTCGTTGTAATTGTGAGTGCACACAAATAAACCTAGAGTTTTTACAGATTCAATATGTATTACCCTTATCTGTATCTCTTATCCATCACAGACTGCGTGACTTCGCCACTTCCTGTGGAATTAAAAAAAAAAAAAACTAAGCAACTAATTAAAAAAAAAACTAAGTGACTAATAGAATTTTGATCAACCAAGCCTCTTCTGGTTGACAAATGGTTAGTCGACTATTAGGGGCAGCCCTAGTAATCAGGTTACTTTTTCCAAGCAACTAGTAAAGTAACGCATTACTTTTAAATGAACAAAGAGTTATTTTTTCTAATAAATAAAGCCAATTACTTTGTTTTCCCATTTATTGTCCGAGAACTTTCCTGTTCCCATGCCGAGAGAAATCCAGAGTCAAAAGCGTTGTGTGTGCTGTATAAACATGATGCTAGTGTAGTACTACACTAAATGTGAACATGCATTTACTCATCTCACTTGCACAAAAACAGATTCAGTATTCCTCAAAATTAATTAAAACAGTGAAATGCAAACTCAGAATAGGAGATATATCCTTTATGTATTTAACCAATTACTTAATGTAATTAACCAATGTCTTTGCCGCCAACCTTTGATGATCTAATTAAACCATACTAATAAGCAAAAATGCTATAACACAAAACTTCTGTTTTTTCTGCGGAAAAGTGTTTGCATTTCTGTTTCCTATTTTCTATGCAATCCAGAATGCCTGAGGCTTATTCATTTCACTTTTGGTAAAATGCCAAAAATAGAACTTTTTTACATTATATTATACTTTTTTTTAGAAGCAAGCAAGCTCAGCTCAGATGAGAAAAAGTAATGGAGAAGTAATGTAATGCATTACTTTCCATAAAGTAACTAAGGGTTTGTTCACACTTGTAGTTCGGTTAGTTTAGTTCATTTTGTTTGGACCAAAAAGGAAAATGATACATTTGGTCCTGGTCCGCTTAGTTTTCACACTGACATTTTTGACAGCGAACCTAAAGATACCTAAAGGCATAGTGATACGTTTACAACCTGATTGGTTGGGTTGAATAACGTACAGTCAAGCCCCAAATTATTAATACCCCTGGCAAATTCTGACTTAAAGTTACTTTTATTCAACCAGCAAGTTTTTTTTATTAGAAATGACACAGACGTCTCCCAGAAGATAATAAGACGATGTACAAGAGAAAAGTATTACTCATCTTTTATTTACATTTGAACAAAAAGTGGCATGTCCAAAATTATTCATACCCTTCTCAATATTCAATAGAAAAGCCTTTATTGGCTATTGCAGCAATCAAACGCTTCCTATAATTGCTGACCAGATTTTTGCATGTCTCCACTGGTATTTTTGCCCTTTCATCTTTAGCGATGAGCTCCAACTCTTTCAGGTTGGAGGGTCTCTTTGCCACCACCCTGATCTTTAGCTCCCTCCACAGATTCTCAATTGGATTTAAGTCAGGACTCTGGCTGGGCCACTGCAAAACGTTAATGTTTTTCTCTGTTAACCATTTATTCACCACTTTTGCTGTGTGTTTTGGGTCGTTGTCGTGCTGAAATATCCACTGGTGCCAAAGGCCAAGTTTCTCTGCAGACTGCCTGATGTTGTTGGTGAGAATTTGGATGTATTGCTCCTTTTTCATGGTGCTGTTTACTATGAATAGGTTCCCTGGTCCACTGGCTGAAAAACACCCCCAAAACATTAGGTTCCCACCACCATGTGTGACAGTGGGGATGGTGTTCTTAGGGTTTAAGGCTTCTCCTTTTTTATGCCAAACGAAGGCTACATGACTATTTGGAATGGTAACTTTGGATTTTCCCATAGACTGTGACAGTTTGCAAAGGGTATGAATAATTTTTGAAATGCCACTTTTTGTTCAAATGTGTTCAAATAAAAGCTGAGAAATATTTTTTTCCACAATGATGCCTCTTGTACATCGTCTTATTATCTTTTGGGAGAAGTCTGTGTCATTTCCGGCCAAAAAAAAACTTGCTGGTTGAATAAAAGTAACTTTAAGTCAGAATTTGCCAGGGGTATGAATAATTTTGGGCTTGACTGTATATTTTGTGACGGAACTCACCAAACATTTTGAATAAAAGGAAAAGGGGCGTTTGATCTAAAACGACACTACGGGTATATGACAAATGTATCATTTTCCTTTTTGGATGGACCAATTAAACCAAACATGACCAGTGTGAACACACCCTAAGTAACACAAGTAGTTACTTTTATAGGGAGTAATGCAATATTGTAATGTATTCATTTTAAAAGTAACTTTCCCCAACACTGAAAATATATATGTAGGTTTATTATTAAACAGACTGCCTTTGTAAACCATAAAACGATGGCTGAAACAGCAGTCAATTAAAATGAAAATGAATCATATTCTAAATTTGAATTGGCATATAAAATTACATTCGAGTTGTTCCTCTGTTGGAGTTTCTTATGAAAACAATCATCTCTTTTGTTCTACTTTAACATGGAATGAAATATTTTTTGTTGTAGTATTCAGTATCTAATTTGATTTAAAAAAAAAAAAACATCTATTTCTAGGTCAAACCTTGTAATAGAGGACTGACAGTTCTTTTACAGTGCATAATATAGTAACACTAGATGCTATGCAGTGGCACTGAAGACAGTGCTCAGTAGCGGAAACCTTCAATGGCATAGTAGGACCTGACCTTTATTGTGCAAATCAAGCTGATTTCTTAATGAGCTGCCCGATAGATGTTATTTTATCCAAAACATACTGAACATTATACACTGAACAAATACCCTGAGGTCATAGTGGGAGCATTAAGAAATGTTAATGAAAAATATAAAGCCATTAGCTGAACCTTCTTGGGTCAGCTTTTGCGCTGTAATTGAAAACCTTGATGTATGATTCTCGTTTCCTCTGATGGCATATACAGATCAAGGACAGCCACAGTTTTCTTGATAGTCTGTATCTTTCCTCATCTTTGTCTCCTGACCTTATTCTGTGTATTTTTTCACTGTGGACTACAATGTTGTCATCGCCTGTCTCTGTATGGCAAATTATATTCTTTCAATTAAGATCTTTGTGTCAGTACTTGGTCTCAGTCTCACAGATGTTTTCTCCACGTTAACTTAGAGGTTAGTGTTTACGTTTCCACTGGGAGGAAAATTCCCAAATCTAATTTGAACGAGGCATGCCAAACATGTCTTTAATTACAGAAAAGTATAGCGATAGAGTGCTTGGTAGGCTTTTATAAGGTGCTATCTGAATGTACAAAAAAGTCCACAGATGAAAAACAAAGACTGGAACATATTTTTTAAATGAAGTGAGGTGGTGGTTGTAATTGTACTTTGTTACAACATAAAGGCTTCTGTAGGGAACAAAACAGCTCGTATTTGCCTTGTTGACTACTCATTAATAACCAAACAATTCTTTTGTGCTGCATTTGTCCAACAGAACACTTGAAAGAGGAAGATTGTTTAGACAACTCTCTGGGGACTTTTTCTTTGCAAAGACATTAGTGTCAAATAAAGTCAGCTATTCGCAGGGAGACTATGTGTTAAATAGAAGTGAGGGATACAAGGGCAAACTAGCTTCTAAATTATCAAGTACTTTATAATTTATAAATAAATGTAACCAGGCAAGACATGAAAAAGATTTTGTTTTGAGGATGTGAAAATGTTCCAGTCCTATGAGTCTAGAGTCTGGTGAATGGAAAATTTGAATGTAGGGTTTTACAAAAAGTGCATACAAAATGCCAATCACATTTGTGGTCAGTAAAACTTTTTTTTTAATAATAAATGAATACTTTTATTCAACCAAGGATGTATTAAAGCAACAGCAAAGACAACTATAATGTGACAAAATATTTAATCAAATAAATGCTGTTCTTTTGAAGTTTGTATCACAGGATTATTGAACTGAGTTATTTTTGCTGCTTTATAGGCCTTGACAATTAAATACACACACTTGTATGTGTCAAAAAATGCATGAGATCCATCTATTCACACTGAGGACAACTAAGGCACTCATATGCAACTAATACAGAAAGTTCAAATGCTCACTGATGCACCAAAATGAAAAACCATGCATTAAGAGCTGGGGATGAAAACTTTGCCTAAATATAATTTTTTTTCATTTAGTACTACCCTTCAGAGGCTACATGAAGATAGTTACATGTTTTTTCCAGATGACAAAATAAGTTACATTGACCCTGATCTTCAAATTCAAAAAGCTTTCTCCCCCCAGCTCTTAATGCACCGTGTTTCCTTCTGGAGCATCAGTGAGTGTTTGAACCTTCTGTAATAGTTGCATACAAGTCCCTCAGTAGTCCACCGTGTGAAAAGGTGGATCGCAAAACCATAGTCATTGCTGGAAAGGGTACAAATACATAAAAATGATGGAAAATCAAAGTATTTGTTGGACCTGAAGGATTATTTTGAAGAACAGCAAGCAGTTTAACTGTTTAGGACAAACAAGGGACTCATGAATAACTATCACTAAACAAAAAACACATATGTGGATCATTTAGATACGAACATAGTATTAAGAATAAAGGGAATGTAAACTTTTGAACAGGGTCTTTTTTTTTTATAAATTCAACAATTATTTTCTCTTGTGGATAATATGTAAACATATTTTATGTGAAATATCTTATTCAGGTCAGTACTAAATAAAAATAGCATGCATTTTGTGTGATCCCACTTATTTTGGTAAAATAATTAACATTTTTAATGATTCTGAATAGGGGGTGTAAACTTTTGACCTCAACTGAATGTAGCATTTCTTATTTGTTTGTTCTGCTGTAGTTTTTTGGTCCTATTGCTTGTAATTAGTTTCTTATTCTTATTTAATCGCTTACTGTTTAGTTGTCCTCAGTGAGTATGAGTTTTATTTATTTATTTTTGTAATTTAGGCTATTATTAGTTTATTAATTATTAGATATTGACACTGGTGACAAGAATTATGACATTTCAATGGTAGCAAAAATAACTATGTTGTGATATTTGTGACCCCGGACCACAAAACCAGTCTTAAGTCGCTGGGGTATATTTGTAGCAATAGCCAAAAATACATAGTATGGGTCAAAATTATTGATTTTTCTTTTATGTCAAAAATCATTAGGAAATTAAGTAAAGATCATGTTCCATGAAGATTTTTTGTAAAATTCCTACTGTAAACCTATCCAAATGTAATTTTTGATTAGTAATATGCATTGTTAAGAACTTAATTTGGACAACTTTAAAGGTGATTTTCTCAGTATTTAGATTTTTTGCACCCTTAGATTTCAGATTTTCAAATAGATGTATCTCGGCCAAATATTGTCCTATTCTAACAAACCATACATCAATAGAAAGCTTATTTATTGAGCTTTCATATGATCTATATATCTCAGTTTTGTAAAATTTAACCTTATGACTGATTTTGTGGTCCAGGGTCACATTTATCGTTACCGTGGAATAAAATTACTCATATTGTGATATAAGATTTTAGTCATATGTATTCATCAAAGTGTATGAAAAATATATCATGGTCATGGCAAAACTTTTTCATCAAGTTTTTTGAGCACCAAATCAGCATATTAAAATGATTTCTGAATGTAAAATGATTACACTAAAGAGTGGAGTAATGGCTACTGAAAATTGAGCTTTGCCATGACAGGAATAAATTATTGTTTCACAATATTACTTATTTTCAATATTATATGTTTTTACTATATTTTTGATCAAATGAAGCCTTGGAAAGAGACTTTTTCTTCCCCAATAATATTACCAACCCAATCTTTTGAACTGTAGCGTAGTTTTCGTTCAACTAGCAGCCCTAAAAAGTTCCAGTGCTTCCTATGTCTAGCCAATCCCAGGACTAGAGGAAATGACAATACTAATACTTAATATGATGAATGCTGAAGATTTCACCAGATTGTAAGGAGACAATTCAGAGTGAAACAATCTTTCATGTCTTACTGCGGTTTTCACTACAGATGGCGAATGATAAGTCACACAATTGTAAGTTCTGGAGGCAACAAGAATAGAATCAAATAAAGATCAGCTGTGAGCATCTTTAAGCAAAGCTAATTAACAAGCACTGATGTGAGCTTATAGCAAGGCTCAATAGAGCTCGTCTCTCTGATGCCAACTCCACACCTCTTAGCTGCGGCTCTGGCGGGTCCTGAATAATGCACTCATCAGGTCTTTTCCCGGCGGTTGTAATGACAAGCAGCTCTCCCTCGAGAATCCACTGACTTTTTACAAATACTGCTGATGGTCCTGCTTACATCTGCCACTTATCTCAATCAGAGCGGTATTACCATAAAGACCAGCGCTCAGAGCCGCACAGCCTCTCTGACCCGCTGTCGTCACCCCGCGGGACGTCATCACAAAGCACGGAAACTAAACCGGCTCTGTTTTGTAATTGAAGTGGATAAGGGTCAACGTTTTTAATGCTGCATATAAATCTTTCCTTATATTGAAAGGTTACATTAATGCAGAATTGAGTAGCTCACAGAAACCAGGCCATCTGCTTGTTGGCTCCACTGAAGCTTTGGAGTTATAGCATCATTTTGGATCTGGATTGAGTTGGTTATTCATTAACATTACAGGCTTTCAGTTACGGCACCCATTATGAGCACTATAGCCCTAGGACTTCATTCAGCCTTTACTGTAAACCAAGAGTGCCCCTGAATTGTATATTATGGGAGTCATAATTTACCATTGCAATCCCAGAGAGTGTGTCCCCCATTAACTTTATGCTTTTTTGCTTCAAGCTATTCCTGTCCCAGCACTCACAATGGAGAGACCTAAACAAGCTCAGTGTACCATGGATCCGTCTTGTATTGTGAGACATCTTAATGGATGTACCGAGGGTGATGCTGGGTCTGTTCCTCGCTGTACTTTGTGTTCTAGTTGGTTTGCTCTTGGTCCTCCATTGACTGTAGCTCTCAGTTACTTTTGAGAGGTTTGTGTACAGCCGTTCTCGTACCACACTGATGGGTAAGCCTGTGTCTGAACTTATCATAATGTTTCTTTCTTTTTTTTACTCAGTGTGCTCTCTACTCAAGTATGGACAGCATGATTGGTAAATTACTATTCTCCGCACAGGCTCCGGGAGTCGTTAGAGTTGAACCTGCAGACGTCTCCATCACTCAGGAGAGAGGACATTAGCCATTCTGCGTGAGCCGCTTCGCTCCACACCCCGCAGGAAGCCTCTTTCTTTATTCTGTTAATATTTTCTCTGTGAAGTGGTAAAAGACTGCACATTGGCTGTTCATTTGACTGGAGTTCTCAAGCAGCGGGACCAGCGTTGAGTTTAATTTCCTCGTCTAAACCCTGCTGGGGCCCCGGGGCGGGATCACCTGGGTGGAAATTGCTTTTGGTGTTTCCTTCTGTCCTGTCCTAGGCCAGACAACTGTGCTCAGGGACATCTCAATTGAACTTGTAACGTAGAACAGCTCACTGTGTTTGATGACATCCAAAGGTCTGAGCAAAAAGGAAAGCACTTCTCCATTATTTCTAGAACTGGTGGTGCAACTCTCTTTCTTGAACTTTTAATGAAACAAGAGCTTGTTACAAAGGGCTGCTGCTAGCTTTTAATATTTCACGTACATTATAATGAGCGTGCCATACACACAATGAATGTGCATTTGCAGCCAATTACATCATCTTTAATGAAAATCTAACATTTGTTCTTACACAGCCAGAGAAGTGCTTTACATTCTTTTCACATGTGAGTCTCCATGTAAAAGCCTGCACAGGACATTTTTGCCTTTATATTTTGATATGCCAGAGGCAGTTGATTCTGAGAAATGACCTACTGTGACCTTTAATGGTATGTAGTGCCATGGGCATTTTCACAGCTTTGTTTTTCTTTCCTGCATTGCAATATGTGTATGTATGGGTGTGAGTTGACATATCCATTCCCTTACCAATCTCCAGAACATATGACAGGGGCATACAAGACAACCTTAAAGGGATAGTCTATCCAAAAACAAACATTCTGTCATCATTTACTCACCTTTGTGTCGTTCCAGACTAGGGCTGGGCGATAAAACGATAACGATATATATCGCGATAGACAAGAGATCGATATCAATAAAAATGTGTTCGATAAAACGTTCGATATTTTGTATTCTTCGTCGGCCCGCTCAGCCCCCCTTTAACGTTCAGTTCATAGCGCCAGATCACAATAGAAGTTAAGGTTATCTTTCCTACAGAACGGGTCCTTGTTGTTGTATTAAACAAACTAAATAGCCTTATGTTATTAATCTTATTTACACGACGGCATGTCATTTCTGTCTCTACATGATCGCGCGTTTACAATGTCTCCTCACAGACGGGATCGCGGACTCCATTCATAAAAACGGGGGAATGCCGCGGAATTCGTCGATTTTTGGACCAATAAATCAACAGTTGGTCTGTTAATTAATTCAGATCGCGATATGGACTAGTGTCTGTGAAAACTGAAATGCAAAAAGACCGTTTCAATAAGAATCCTGCATGCTCCGTTTGCCTCTATGTGTATGAATGGAGGAGACGCGTTTTATTTTCACTACACGCATACTGCACACGTGACGCTCCCGCTAATTTTTGGCCTTTGCATCTCACATGAACAGACAAACTCCAATAAATACATCTCCAAAGCTGCTGTGAGTGTCACTTTTTGTCAATTTTACCGTTTCATTAGTGAAACTAGCATCATTCATACTGTATTACACACTGAAACTTCACGGCAACCTGTCAAAATAAAAGTACGGTTTAACATGTAACAGAACAATATTAGTCTTGTATTACTTTATACAGTATAATGTAGGTGTTTATATGTTCACATTTAAATAATTTACATAAAACAATATATATGATAAATTAAAATAAAGAGTCACCACTTAATTGTTGAAAAAATACTATTATTATTAAACCTTTTTTTAACTGAATATAATTTTTCTTCTATGTATTAATTTTAACAGTAAAGCTCCGTTTATTTTTATTTTTAAAAATAAATCAGTGATTTTGCTTTCATTTGATTATCAGAAAAATTAAAACAAGAATTTCTGAAAAAAAAAAAAAAAGATTGTAAGGCCCTATTGTTCAAAATGTTGAAAGTTTTGGACTTATTTTTTTCACTTGAATAAGTATTTTTGTTATTACACAAAGTATAGGCTAAAGTACCGGGAAAGAAGTAATGTTGGCTACTGGCAACCAGCAATCTGTGCAGAAATAAATATTATCAGCCAAGTACTTTGCAACAACCTCTGACCTGTGGTCAAGCCGTACTTCTGGGCCATACATTAGCTTGACCATTCACTTCATCGACAATGAATGGGGTTTGAATTGAGGATTAAGAGATAATTAAGTGCATATTGTGACTTTAGACTTATGTTTACATTTTAATTATTTGAGTTTTCCATGGTTGTTGACATTTCTGTCTTAATAACTGAGGGGATTATGATCAGAGGCAGGTTAAGTTTAAAATAAAAATGCTTGAGTGTAATATATTTTTCTCCTGGTCCTTATTTTAAATGGCTCATAAAAATATAAAAAATTATCGATATCGACCGATATGAAACACTGATATCGTGATATAGTTTTCAGCCATATCGCCCAGCCCTATTCCAGACCTGTATAGTCCAACACTGGACCCCACAGACTTTAATTGTATGGAAAACAGAAGAAAAAAGCTAGGTTTGATGAATGATGATAGAACAATTAAATTTTTGAGTGAACTTTTTTTTAAAAGAGATAGTTCACCCAAAAATGAAAATTCGGTCATTAAAGGAGAATTTAGAGATAATTTACTCACCCCCTTGTCATCCAAGATGTTCATGTCCTTCTTTCTTCAGTTGTAAGGAAATTGTGTTTTTTGATGAAAACATTTCAGGATTTCTCTCTATATAGTGGACTTCTATGGTGCCTGCAAGTTTGAACTTCCAAAATGCAGTTTAAATGCAGTTTCAAAGAGCTCTAAACAATCAGGGTCTTGTCTAGTGAATTATATATACTTTTTGCCCTCAAATGCACCTCTGGTCTAGCTCTGTGTGAACTCTGTGTATTCCAGTTCAAGACAGTTAAAGTAGTTAAAAAAAAAACTCATCTTATTTTCTCCTCCAACCTAAAAATCTTTCTACATCACTGAGGTACCAACCTAACTGTCTTGAACTGGAATGCACAGAGTTCACACAGAGCTAGACAAGAGGAGCATTTGAGGTCAAAAAGTATATAAATTGTAATTTTTTTTAGAAAATAACCAATCATTTCTCTAGATAAGACCCTTATTTCTTGGCTGGGATTGTTAAGAGTCCTTTGAGGCTGCATTGAAACTGCAGAGAAATCTTCAAATGTTTTCCCCCAAAAACACAATTTATTTACGACCGAAGAAAGAAACACATGAACATCTTGGATGACAAGTGGGTGAGTAAATTATCTGTTAATTTTTGTTTTAGAAGTGATCTTCTCCTTCAAGATATTTTAATGAAATCCAAGAGCTTTCTGACCCTGGATAGACAGCAACGCAACTGAAACATTCAAAGCCCAGAAAGGTAAGGACATCATTAAAATAGTCAATGTGACATCAGTGGTTCACGCACATGTGAAGACTAAGATATTGCTGAATAAATCATTATGCTTGTTTTCTTTGCACACAAAAGGTATTCTCATAGCTTCATAAAATTAGGGTTGAACCACGGATGTCACATGGATTATTTTAAATATGTGCTTTCTGTCTTCTTGGGCCTTGAACGTGTCAGTTGCATTGGGGTCAGAAGGCTGTTGGATTTCATCAAAAATATCTTAATTTGTGTTCTGAAGATGAAGGTTTGGAATGACATGAGGGTGAGAAATTAAGAACAGAATTTTCATTTCTAGATGAACTATCCCTTTTAACCAGCAAAGCATTAGTGTGATCCAATTTTTGTAAGAAATGTCATTCTCTTAAGTTTTGGGAAACATGTACTTCAGAGTCACATTATTATGTATGACTCCACAGAGTCCAGATGCTTTTTTATTGCAGCTTTGTATTGTACTCAAATCCGTGTCTCCCGAGTCAGCGGTCATCAGAAGCACGGTGGGATATTAGATTAGCTTCAATCATGCTGAACAGTCCTGTTTGAATGTCATTTATTCTTTGCACTGTCTTTTACTTTAAACCCAGAGGTACAATTGGATGCCCGTCCCTCCTCCCTGTACCAGTGGGTGTCATGAGCTGTGATGGATCTGTAGTGTTATTGGTGCGATGCACCATGTGCCACTATGTAAAGCTCCTTTGCTTATTCAGCAGCAGGGTCTTTAGCCTGCAATCAATGGCGGCTATAGGCAGGGCTGTGAACATAGAGCTGTTAAAACCACACCTGGGACTTGGAAATGCAGAAGAGCTGCCCTATCAACAACACCTGCCAGTCATATGAATAATTCAGTGATCTCTGACCAGGCCACTTTTACTCCTATCAGTCTCGCTTATGCGAATGGAGGTGGTGATGAGAGCTACTACTATTGGTACCCGTGGATTGTCCCTTCAGCTGTCTTTTTGGAGTTCGCCAAGGAGAACGGATTGAGTGAAAGAGTTACCGGTAAGTTATCTTAAGAGAAAACTGTTTTGGGACTAAATGTAGTTTTTTAACGGGCCACCTCATGGGGTCAAGTGTTCAGATATTAGGGTAGGATTTAATCATTAGCTTTTAAATATCTAACACTTCTGCTTTTGCCGCCACCGCAAATTACTCCTAGACAAGACACATTTACTGTGATTTAATAATTGCACTTTACCTTGAAACATTCTTTGTGAGTTTTTGGCTTTAAACCTATGAGAAAACGTGATTTAATTCACACGAAAGCGCACAGTGGCTTACCTTGGGCAGAGCACATTTTAATTATTAATTTTGAACAATATTGTAAATTAATTTTCGAGAGGAATGTCAGAAAGTTCTATCACGTTCATGTAATTAGTGGTGTTGGAATTCACACAGTTGGGCTTTAATTGGCAGTGATTGTGAGGAGCAAGGGCTGCACGGGTTGTTTAATTGGAGCCTGAGTGATGGCGGTAATGGCTCATTTGTTTGCCTGTGTGTGGTGAGGGATCCCTCGTAATGACCTGTGCGGAGGAAGCCGCGGCGTTGGAAGAGGTGCGAGATTAATCGCACTACCTCGCTTTGCGCAAGACTGCAATAATGCTCATCAGATGATTCTTCTCAGATGTTCCTTTCTATGGACTACATTTGCTCCTAATGAATTCTCACATTCTGTGTCACTCAGCCAAGTTCTGAGAAGCAGTTGTGTTAATGCATTCTTGAGTTTGTGCGTGCGTGCGTGCATGTGTGTGTGTGTGTGTGTGTGTGTGTGTGTGTGTGTGTGGTGCACTCTCCTCCAACTACTTTAGGTGTTTTTGTATGACAGTCTATTATTGGCAGAGGTGTCTTCGTGTTTAGTGCTCAAGGACAGTGTTGGGGAACATCACATTTAAAAATGAACAAAATATTGTGTTATTCATAACTAACGTTGTTTTAATAATGCACTGAGGTACTTTCGTGGTATTTTTTTTCCTCCTCATCAAGTGCGTGAGACTCTTCAATACACTGAAGAATAAGAAAACATTAATGAATGTGACTTTTGAGTGCATTTTACAGGAAAGTACTATTTTAGTTATTCTACCTCAAAATAAATATGCAAATGTTTTCTTTGTAATTCTCTCTGAAATGTACTTGCCGTTTCTGAGTGAAAAATCTTTCAACATAATTGTTTTTAGTGTAAAGTACAGTCGCTATGCTTGACTTGCAAGTATTTTTTATATGGTAATAAAAAGCAAATTCATTATTATGGACGTATATGTGACCCTGGACCACAAAACTAAATACAAAATAAAATACATTGTAAGGGTAAATGTAATTTATTGATATTCTTTTATGGCAGAAATCATTAGGATAATAAGTAAAGATCATGTTCCATGAAGACATTTAGTAAATTTCCTACTGTAAATATATCAAAACTTAATTTTTGATTAGTAATATGCATTGCCAAGAACTTCATTTGAACAACTTAAATGGTGATTTTCTCAGTATTTTGATTTTTTTGCACCTTCAGAAATTTGCAAATTGACCCATATGACGTCACATATAACTTTTGACTAGCAGTCAAACGTTTTTGAACAGTAAGATTTAAAAATTTTTCTAAAGTCTTTTCTTCTGCTCACCAAGCCTGCATTTATTTGATCCAAAGTACAGCAAAAACAGTACAATTTTGAAATATTTTTACTATTTAAAATAACTGTTTTCTATTAGAATACATTTTAAAATGTAATTTATTCCTGTGATCAAAGCTAAATTTTCAGCATCATTACTTCAGTCTTTAGTGTCACATGATCCTTCAGAAATCATTCTAATATGCTGATTAGCTGTTCAAGAAAAATTTTTTTGTTATTAATATCAGTATTTAAAACAGTCATTTTTTTAAAGGATTATTTGATGAATAGAAAGATCCAAAGATCAGCATTTATGTGAAATAAAAGACTTTTGTAACATTATACACTATACCTTTCAAGCTTGGAGTCAGTATTTTTTTTAAAGAAATTAAAACTTTTATTTAGCAAGGCTGCTTTAAATTGATCAAAAGTGATGATAAAGACATTTACAATGTTACAAACGATTTCTATTTCAGATAATTGCTGTTCTTCTTAACTTTCTATTCATCAAACAGACCTGAAAACTTCAACTCGTTCAAGCCGTTTTCAGCATAATAATAATAAATGTGACCCTGGACCACAAAACCAGTCATAAGTGTAAATTTGTCGAAATTGAGATTCTTACATCATCTGAAAGCTGAGTAAATAAGCTTTCCTTTGATATATTGTTTGTTAAAACAGGACAATCTTTGTCTGAGATACAACTATTTGAAAACCTGGAATCTCAGGGTGGAAAAAAATCTAAATATTGAGAAAATCGCCTTAAAAGTTGTCCAAATGTAGTTCTTAGCTATGCATAATACTAATCAAAAATCAAGTTTTTATATATTTATGGTAGAAAATGTACAATGTATGTATCTTCATGGAACATGATCTTTACTTAATATGCTAATGATTTTTGGCATAAAAGAAAAATCGATAATTTTGACCCATACAATGTATTTTTGGCTATTGCTACAAATATACCCGTGCTACTTAAGACTGGTTTTGTGATCCAGGGTCACAAATGTTTCTGAGCAGCCAATCAGCCAATGTGACTGGAGTAATAATGCTAAAAATTCAGCTTTGAAATTAGAGAAATAAATTATATTTTCAAATATAATCAAATCGAAAACAGCTATTTTAAATAGTAAAAATGTCATACTTTGGATCAAATAAATGCAGGCTTGGTGAGCAGAAGAGACTTTTTAAAAAACATTACAAATCTTACTGTTCAACTTTTCACAGCTGTGGCTTAAGTGTATTTTGTACATCACATACACAAATATTACGTTTTTAATAATAGTTACTTTTTTTATAATTCTTGTGCAAAACCAACAGAAAAAAATCTTGTTACAATTATGTTGCTCTTACCTTTTTTACATTTAATTTAAGTATTAATTTTGAAAATTTAAAAACTAATTTATGCATGTACGACACTTTCTAAAACTACAATTACTTGTAAAATGTAACCCCCCATTGCTGCTCAAGGACTTAAAGGAGGACTTTGCAATGAATTGAGCATGTATATTTAATAGTGTGGGTACAGTAGATGGAGCGAATATGTCACCTCTCCAAAGCCAGGGCACATCAACCTTATTCTTAGTCTTTTAAGTACCCCAATCATACAGCCATATTTCACGCACTCATGTCACGATCATAGGTTTTTACTTCCCTGTCGATAGTGCAGCAGCAACAGCGCAGGTTAATAAACCATTAGCTCACAGCTTTGACCTTGACAAAGTCAAAGTTTAGAAGGGAAGCAGTGTAGCAAGCTATTTTTACTCAGTGGATTGTTTCGCATGAATTCATGACGTGCCCAAAAAGTCCAATTTTAAAGATCGGCCTCCAGCTGAGGGACACTATAGATCGCCGCCCTCGTTGGTTATTTTCACTAGACATTTAGATTTAGACTGAATGCGTTTATCTGTCCTGCAAGGACTAAGCCAAAGATGGACAGCTTCGCTTAAATCAAGTTTGAAGCAAATGTGCCGAGGCTGATCTGGGCGTGTATTTTGTGTTCGAAGCTCATTAATAATGATTCACCGAATGTAGGAGAGTGTCACCCGTAGCACGGTTTCGGGAAGCCGAATAATGCCTTTTTTTCTTGCTCTCCACTCTCTTGTCGGCTTCACACACCACTTATCCGAAGACATTTGGGACGGGCTCCTGATCCACGCCGAGCCTCGCGTGTCCTCGGACGCTGACACCAAATAAATGAAGACGCAGAATGGACTTGGATGTTCAGAGTTGGAAGGGCGACGGCTGAGGTGTGAAACCACTGAGCTGTAAAATTGCCCTGGCAGCCATGCTGTTGTTTCAGCATTTCATGGCGAGCCGCTCAGCCTGCTTCCCTACCTCTCCGTATCTTTCCTTTTCACCTTTTTCTCTCCACCCCTCTCCATACCTTGCCCTACTGCGCTCGTGCTGACTTAAGCTCTGGCCCGAGAGTCTGCCAGAACTATAAAGCAACAACCGATCAAGGCACTACAACCAGATCCTAAGAGCTTTAATATTCCACTGTCATTTTCTGTCTGAAGGCTGCACCTGAAAGTGTGAAGGTGTTTCGTATACAAACATAGCACCGCCTCCTTCGCGACACGCTGCTAATTTGTTCTAATTTGCTAGATGACATGTACCAGATGCATACGATTCTATTATTATGTGAGAAGTCGCAGGGGAAGTAATTGACTGGGCTGTGGCGAGCTTGTTTGGAGCCTGCTGGGGGTTGGTGAGGAGACTAGGGACCCCTGCCGTCGCCCTCTGACTGGGGCAGCGGGATGCCGTGTCAAGGCTTGTGTGGGTGTAAAGCTTGTGACAATATGAAGACTGGTCAATAACTCATGTGTTATTCATTTTCACAGAATTATCAAACAAGCAAATGCATTTGATTGCAGAAAGGCTGTAATATGACCTTATTGTCTTTTTATTCTGCTTAATTAAGCTTTTTTCTGTAGACATTATGAATCATAACTCTGGAACAGCACTGAGTTCAGGAAGAAGGGTCTCAGTCACTTGCTCAAAATAAATCCAATTAAGACTGTAACACTTGGTGTGTTTGACACAAGCTAGGGTGTGCCATACTGAAATAGCAAATGAGCACAAGGTGCATTAACAGGCTGAGAGCTGTTAAATATATCCCTCATTATTGTTGATCTTATCTGTTTTTTTGCCTTCAAACTTCTTGTTTTCTTCATTAATACTTCAATAATGATTGTAATCATTGCTTTCTTTGTTGTTATGCTCAAGTGAAGTTGTTGATCTGTATTTACAGTATATTATTAGCAGTCTTTCATTATAATGCTGTCGCACTGCTGTTTATTAAAAATGGTCAAGTTATTTTTACCACTGGACATTTAAGACCCTGTCTACACCTGGTATAAATTAGGGATACATATATATATTAGTATGAATCTCATCAAGTTAGTGTTTTTAAGCATTTTACATTTATTCCAAAATATTAACTCAAGGCAGTAACAATTTAAATAATATATTTTATTTGTGAACTTCATCTACTCTTTTTAATAGTTAACTTTTAACTATTTTAACTTTTAACTAGCTGACTCAAGAACATAAAACGTGCACAAACAAGAGGCAGGATTTATCGCATGATACAATCACAGCCAAACATAACCAGTCATATCCAATTATATCACGATGGAGGCATTGCCTCCTCTCATGTGACTTTCCCCCATTCATTCTCAAAACTCACTGCAAGCTTTAAAGAGTCTGTTAAAACTCAGTGGGCTCAGGGGAGGCGAGAGAGATGGACTCCCACTGTAAATTTTACCTGCTGTCACTGTTGGACAACGGTTCTTTAGAAAAACAAATGATTTATACACTTTTTAATGTCATATTTTGTAATAGTGGCCATTGTATTTGTGTATTACGAATCTCATTGTTTTTGTTTGTCTATACAATGAGAGTCAATGGTAAACAAAGCAATTTTGTTTACCAAGATTCTACAAAATATCTTGTAAGTTGTACAGATTTGGAAACAACATGAGTAAGTGATGACAGAATTCAATTTTTGGGTGAACTAACCCTTTAAATTAGTAATGTTTATTTATTTCAATAATTTAAATGATTGATTACTTTTAAATTGATCAGAAAAAGTCATTTAAATGTAAAATAGAGGAAATAAGTATACACAATTAAATATCCAATATTAGTTTATATACAGTGTAAATGCCACTAAAACCCACTGATGTATACTTGTTTTGATATTCATCAAAGAGCTGGGCTATATTGCAAAATATTAAAATCTCAAATTTTCAGTGGTTTTACCGATTCTTGATTTTGAAAAAATGTAACTACAACAAGATTCAACTTTTTATTAACCCTCTAGTTACAGAAAAGTCTATTCCAAGTGCACCACACATGAAGTTGTTAACATGATAAATGTTAAACAAAACACTTGTTAAATATCCTTGCAGAAAAATCTTGTACAAACTTGTCTTATACATATTATATGTTAAGAAGTAATACAAGCAAAATGCTTTAAAAAAATCTAAAAGTTAAGGTAATTCAAATTCAAAAAATGACTAAAGGTGTAACACCAGTAGATTATTATTAACTATAAATGTTCTGTAAGACAATGAATATCAATTTTCAGCCTGTCATCATGATGCAAACATGAAATATCAGACATACAGTAGTAGTTTTTATTGGATTGCGCTGCTTTTCAATTGTTTTTCATTTGCTGCGTTTTCCATTACCCTTTAAATTGCGCAAATTGAAATTGCGAATGGAAACGCATCAATTGTGCTCGCATGAGGTGGTTTTTCAGCCATTTCTAAAATTTATAAAATGGCGCCAAAGTTTTGCGCAAATCTGTAATGGAAACGCAGCTTATGTAGACATTAGCTGCGTTTCCATTACCCCTTAAATTAAGCAAAATTAAATTGCGAATTGAAAACTTCCATATATCGTCAATTGCACAAAAACTCCCATATATCGCAAAAATGTTTTTATGCTGACATGAGGTGGTTTTTCAGGCGATTCGAAAAAGGAATATTTCACAAAACAGCAATGGAAACATTTTTTTTTTTTCGCATTTACAGGTCACATTCGATTAAATATAGCCAAAATCCCACAAAAATCCATTGCCATGACTTATCGCAGAAGGAAAAATTACGTTTTAGTCGCATAACATCGGTTAATGGAAATGTCGTCATTTTGCAATACTTTTTAATCTACATTTATAAAATACCCAAGTTTTGCGCAAATCTGAAATGGAAACGCCCCTATAGATGCGTTTGACTGTTGCACTCACGTCTCCTGCAGCATCTCATGCATTCTAAAAAATACGGCGCTCAAGTTATAAGAAGTTCATATGCATCTTCTTGCATGTTTTTCCTATTCCAATGCCCATGTCACATATTTGTCAACACAAGAGCGCATTCTGTGTGACTGGCGCCTAGCGATATGAGCGTGTCACATACAGGGTTGCCAGGTTTTCATAACAAAACCCACCCAATTGAGAAAGGGGTCCTCCGGTAAAAAAAAAAAAAAATTCGTTCCAGGGGGTAAAATACATGTTTTGTGGTGGGGTTCCTCTGATAAAATGAGCATTCCAGGGGCTTAATATTACATTTTTGGGGCCGCTTTAACCCGCGTAAACTATGAAAGTAGCCCAATTCCGCGGGAAAACCACGGACTTGGCAACACTATTCACACATGAGCGGTTAATCACGTACGCCGACATGCGGTTGGATTGTTCTTTTTTCTTTACTTTCTTTCGTTATTATTGGCACGTTGTCAAAGTGTCTAATTGCAACGTTTGGTAATATTTCTATTCGTGATTTCTTGATTTCTAAAAAATAAAATCGTGGCAAAACATTAAATTCGGCTGAATCAATAAAATCAGAAAAACCGCCCATCCCTACTCATCAATATGCATTGAGGTGCCTTCTCATAACTGATGTATATATGAAATCAGAGACCCTCCAATCCCAAGTGGTCACCGAAGATGCTTTTTAGATGCACAATAGTCTCAGTTGACCGCTTGTGATCGGATAGATGTTAATGCCAGAGATAAACATGGCCTAAATTATATTTAGTCTTCTGTAAGCCTGTGGCATCCAATGTGCTACAACCAGGTGTCCTGAGTCAGATGCCTGGAGGCCTGTGATAGCCTATGCAGGAGTAGAGCACACAGCATGACAGGAGAGATCAAGTTTGCATTGTTCTTTGCATAAACAGGTAAAATAAGATCAGCGTGAAAGGCCTGTCCCCTCAAACTCAGTTCTGTCTTGGGGTGCAGACTGCGGATAAGGTAAGGTTATAGTGATGAAGGATGGCGTTGAGATTAGCAGGATGTAACCGGGCGCAGTGGTGGTGCGAGAAGCCACATTGTTTGATTTATGAGGGTCATGATGATCAGTGGTTGCCACATGAATAATCCATGTCCCCAGAATTAAGTGACCTAGAGCATTCGCTAAATTTCCCTGCTGTGTTTTTCAGTTCCACGCTTGCTTATCCACACTTACTTCATTCAGGACGGAGTGCTGCTGATCAAAAGATTGGCTTATCTGTTGACTCTGTTTGTTTGCCCTTTGTAAAATATATATATTTTTTTAACGCATTTGGCAGTTTTTGTAACAAGTGTTTCAGAAGATTGATAGCGCTTGAAAGTTTTAGGACAATAAATCAGGACAGATTAGTACCTGTTGAACTAATATGTGCTTAGAAGTAAAGGAAGCATGAGCATTTAGGTTCCAAACACACACACTGATCAGTCAGATAGAGGAAGGAATTACTTGGCTGCTCCAATTTAACAGACCATGGAACTCTTAATGGTCCATGCTTCTAAATGAGACAAGACAAGGCTATCTTAACAGTTAGATCCTTCAGGGTCAATCACATGGTTCATGTGAGAAAGTCTGTGACCTTTTGGTTGAAAACAGCTTTAGTGATAATCAGAGTACCTTATTATTTTTTTGCTTGAGTTACCACTAGTTACAGTCTTCTGATTATTTGCTCATCTTATTATAAATCCACACTGCTCTTCAGTAGATATGTTTATGTGCAGGGCAAAGTTGTAATGAAAAGAACCTCAGATATTATGTTTTCCATTTGCTTTTTAAATAATCCTGTACATATATTATTAATTAGCATGTGAAACTTTGAATCTGACTATTTTATACAAATGGATTAAAACATGATTTCTCAAGTAATTGTGGTTTAGTTTAAGCAAGATAGAATTTTAGGAAGATGCTTCTAAAACCCACATCTGTTAAGTAAAGTTAAAAAAATGAGGAGAAAGCTTTCTTGGCATAATTTAAGGCAAACCAGCCAATTATGCACTGGGCTGCCATGCTGAGTTGCCAAAATTCTTTAATCAGCTGACGCTGTTGCTTTCTCGTGACAGGAACACTGACAGGTCTCACAAGCTTCACAGTGCTATGGTAACACTGACACTAAATATTACTCTTCATATGCGCAGAAAATGTAATATGTATGACGCAAATGTATGTAAACATTTCCAGTAGGTCTGCAGGTATATAAACAGTACTTTCAGAATCTGCAAACACATTGAATTCAATCTGGATTTACAAAATGTAAACAAAGTCAGTGATATGAAAACAAAGTCTTATTGTTCAAAACACTGAAGTTCAGTAAGATTTAGTTTTTTTTTTAAATAAATGAATACTAATCAGTAAGGATAAATAAAAAAAAATGTTGATTTGCACAAAAATATTACAGTAAGCTGCACAGCTGTTTTCTACACTGATAATAATAAGACCTGTCTCTTGAGCTTCAGATCATTAAAAATGATTTCTGATTATGTGACACTGAGTTTTAGTTTAAAGGCAGTTATTTTAAATCGTGATAATTAGGGCAAAAAATACATTTTTTGTAGTAGGCTAAAAAAAAATAGACCTAAGTGAACAATAGCCTTTTAAATGACTTAAAATACATATATAATAGCATTGAGGCAATAATTAGTTCTAATAAAGTGTCAAAATCAAGTAATCATATGATTTTATTGAACAAACTGTTCAAATACATAATGTATTATAAACAATAGAACGCAATATAATAAATGACTGCAGAGGGCGCCGAAAGCCTGACGATTGTTTTTACATTTTACTGCACGATCTAATCCTTCTTTAATATTGACTCAACAACATTTAATTCTAATGTCCACTTAATCTTTACTATTTGGCCATTTCTTTATGATAGAAAAGCTACAGCCACTGTAATTTCTTAAATATATGTGGACATCAAAACGTGTAAATTCAGATTGAGAGTTTAAACTTTTATTTTGAAATCGCAATGACAGTTAGCATAATTAAGAAATATCATGATGTGTTCTCCTGTGTTTGCGTAGGTTTTTAAATTATTTACCTTACATATCTGATGAAATAGTGCATGTCGTGTTTCCAGACAAACGTTATAATAAACTTAGAGTCCCCCTGTAGTCAAAAATGTTATCCTTTAAAACTTATCTTTGATCATCAAAATTGCATATTTAAATGTTTTTCTTGTGAAAATAATTTTCTCATGCCTTAAAACAGCTTGAATGTAATGTCTGCCCCCCTTGCCTTATTTACTATATGCGGATCTATGAATATGCAAATGAGCCCCGCCTCCACTCACTCGCACCAGCCAGAGCCTCCTGATCCATCCACTAACTGAACTTAACTGTAGTAAACACGATATAATGCCGATACATGGATAATGACTGATAAAACTATGTTTTGACTGGCGGACAACTATAGTGGATACTGTAACATTCCTTAAAGTTACTTACTTGATGATGTTGTGTCCTCAAAATGCCTTAAAGGCTCGAATGAAGCCTGAAGTGCAGACACCAATATGGGGTGCTTCTGACTTTTACACTGTTGCCATGGGTTATTATTCAAGTTAACGGTTAGTGGTTTTGCTCTATTTAAGTTTTGGTTTCGTGCTGGTAATCCTATTGGTATATTTTGCATGCTAATGATATGAATCTATCCATTGACGTGATTGGTTATTGAATTTTGTGACGTAGCATAAAAAGAGCCGTTTCAAACTGCATTTCTGGGAAAGCCTTTAAGAAACCACAGTTTTAAGGAGAAAATACTAAGCAGTGGTGTTGATTAATGGATTGGCACATGGTTTGTCTAAAACATAGACAAATAAACAACATAAAAAACTTGATTTTCACTACAGGGGGACTTTAAACTCACAACCACATGCAGAGATGGAGTTTGAGACGCTCCACACGTTAATGATAACAGTTTGTGTAGCAGCATTTACTGTGAACAGAGCCGCTCTTAGATGCACGTACATAACCTACACACATGTAAATTAATAAAGCGCATATATTTCTTTAATTGAATCGTAGCGTTTGTGAATTCTTAATAGCATTATGCTTTATTATGATTTTTAAATGGTTTTAACGTGGAATTTGCCACTTCCGGTATTTTGCGGATTACTAGACACAGCCAAAATGCAATCGCAGATTGTTTAAATCGAACACTTGAATAGAAACAAGTAATCGTTACAGCCCTAGTAATAATATTTCACAATATTACTGTTTTTACTGTATTTTTGATCAAATGAACGCAGACAAGCACAAGAGACTTCTTCAAAGACTTCAAAGCACCCCCATGTCATCCAAGATGTTCATGTGTTTCTTCTTTTTGAGAAAAACATTCCACGATTTTTCTATATAGTGGACCTCAAAGGGAAACAACAGGCTGAAGGTCCAAATTGTAGTTTCAAAGGGATTTACACAATCCCAGCCAAGGAATAAGGGTCTTATCTAGCAAAACGATTAGTCATCTTCCAAAAAATATCCAAAAAATTGTGGTTAAAAAATATATAAATTTCTAATTTTCTTGAGAAAATGATCAATTGTTTCACTAGATAAGACCCTTACTCCTTGGCTGGGATTGTGTAGAGCCCTTTGGAGCTGCATTGAAACTGCAATTTGATCCTTCAACCCAGTAGGCACCACTGAAGTCCACTATATAAAGAAAAATTCTGGAATGTTTTCCTCAAAAACCTTAATTTCCTTTCAACTGAAAAAAGAAAGAAAGACATGATCTTGGATAACATGGGGGTGAGTAAATGATCAGGATATTTTAATTCTGGAAGTGAACTAATCCTTTAACAGCACGAACCACATCAGATCAATTCATTTCTGATTTGGGCCACTTCCTAATTCATTCAGGTCTAATGCGACCTTAGTCTGAACAGTCAATTCATGAGATAAACCTGAGGAAAAACTATGTGAGAAAAACTTAGCTCTCTTTCTCCACATCCTCCTCTTTGTCCTACTTATCATCTGAGCTCAGCTTCACTGGCTGCCGTAGGACATTACTTTATAAATGAACACGTAAGCACTGACTTCAGTGCAACACAGTTGTAAATGCAGCATTTGGTGTTAACAAAAGTTGTTTTGTATATGAAGACAGAAACCATGTGACGGATGGAAACGTACAGTAGAAGATTATTCTGTATATAAAATCAATCATTACTGAAATTCTGACGATAAGTATCATGTCGGCTGTTGTAATCTGCGTCTTTACTCCAACGTCAGCAACCCCTTACGTTTCTAAATGATTATATGTAAATGGTCAGTAGCTTCTTCTAAATGAGGACAGAAATAAATAACCATAGCATGGTGACATGCTGACATAAACTTAAGATGCGGTCATGACTCCTGTCTGAGTAGATGGGTTGATTTTACTTTATCGTTGAGAGAGCTGCCAGCAGACCCATACCATCACTCACAGAGGGGCTCAGATGCAGGGGGATCAGGGAATTGGTCGGTTAATTGCATTGAGCTCTAATACGTGCATGTCCTGAATCATGTCAATGTCTCCTTTGGTTGACAAGGTGGGAATACAGAGTTGGTTTGAGTCTTTTAAAGGACCCTTTTTCTCCCGAGAGTCTGGACACAGAGCATCACCTGGTACTTCATGTACCACAAAGTCTATGAACACTGCTGCACTGTTGTATCCCAAAGCCCAAAAATAAGTGCAGCAGAATAAAAGAATCCAAAAGGGAGTTTTAGTTTTATGAAGATGATCTTTAGTGTGTGAAAAGGAGACAATGAAACATGTTGTTCCTATTGTGAATGCCAGACAGGCAGAGGAGACAACAAATACTCATTGTGGCCCACCATATTGATCTGAGTTTTAGGTTATTGTTCTATGTGCACAGACTCATTAATGAGAAGTAAAATGGCATGGCTTCATATTTCAGTATCACAGTCTCAGGTGAAATACTTTTAGTTACTCATTTGTCTCATGGTTGTCATGTAATACTACAACCGTTGAAATACATGGCAGCCGAACAGAGCCTAATGCATTTTGTCATTTCAATAACACTAAGGTGTTTGTCTGAGAGGTTTTATTCAAAGATTAATCTTGAAGTATGGTGGAGGTGTAATGTTTTAAACAAATGCTACCTGACTATAGTAGAGATGCATGATATTAAAATTTCAGTACCTTTTAGTCGATTAATTATTGTCATGCTAGGGCTGATTATATAAATGTCTGATATTAAAATTTGTCTAGCTAAATAAACGTAGAATACTAAAAAAGGAATAAAAAACTCTAAAAATTAAAATTTTGAAAGGATGCATTAAATTAATCAAAAGTGACAGCGATTAATTAGGGTTTAAGCACTTAAAGATATTTCAGCACATATTTAAAAAATATATTACATATATTTCACCATCCTGTAACCACCTAAATCAAAGATTTAAAAAAGCATTTTTAGCAAAACCAGGTAATTTGCCACAGAAATTTTATGTTTTTAACATTTATGACTGTTATAGCACCAGCTGTGGTCCGATCTCCCTAAAACATTGCGTGTTTATTTAGTTCTACCAGAAAGACTCGGGAGAATTTATACTATACCGATTACGTTTATGTAGAAGCTCAGCAAGCAATCCGGTTCTTTGGCGTAGGCCCCGTTCGTAACTCGCATTCCGAGGGTACAGAAACAGCGAGTCCCGCCTGAAGACGAAGGCGGGGGCGCCACTAACCCCCCGCGGAGTCAGGAAAGGGGCCAACTGGTGATGGTGGGGATTGAGGAAGACAATCTGAAGTCTTCGCGAAGGAGGGGATAGCCTGATTGATGGATGTGGTAAATAGAGGGATGACCCAGCTTGGTGGAATAGAGGAGTTGGAGGAGAGATTCCATCTTGGTGGAGGTGGGGAGGATGGAGGTGCTGGAGCGACAGCATCTGCGAACTCAGACATGGTAAGCGCTACCCTTTAAAGCTACAGTAATGATATGATTGGAAGATGAGGAGGTAATTAGTGACGCGAACGATTGAGTCTTCCTGCCAGAACTTGCGCTAGTTTCATTTCACTTGTCGCATGTGCTCACCAGGTAAAGTTTTGAGTTTTTGTGTAGGCTTTATAGGCTTTTGGGTATATTTGAACAGGCCCCTTTTCTAAACAACCCCATTATAGCTTCCCAAAGGGTAAATTTCAACAATTTTTTGGATAATTGTTGACCTAAAGATTCCAGAGAATTGTACTGCAGTGTTTTTTCTACACTGAGCGAAAAACCTATAACTAATTTGGAAATATAGATTTGTTTTACATTTTCTCAATCATTTAACAAACTATTTGATTGACAGCAGTGGTTCTAGAGGCAAAGTTGTTCGGAATAAGGAGGTCTATCGTATGATACGAATATTGCATGAATGTGAGAAAAAACAAGCAATATACAATTGTTTACACCCTTGAAAAATGTGATATTGCCCTCCCAGTGACTGATTTCTTTCAAATTTCTCACAGACCTTTAGGGCCATAAGTCAAACAGGCCCACAGATTTGTTCTGATCGAACTCCATTAACCTTGTCTAATAGGTGCTCAAACTTCATCGGACAATGGCGGCTATGTTTTTCGAGATATGCAAATGTACTTATAGACACTTGTGGCAGGTTGAACCAAGACCATGCATGCGGTTGTGTAGTTATAGCTAGAGATGCTCCGATCAGCATTTTTGGGGCCGATCACCAAGATCATGATCTGCCGATCGCCGATCACTGCCGATCACAGAATGGCAGGGGAATGGAAATCTTTGATCTATAATCTAGCAGAGTTTGCACCATTTGTAGAAATGAAACTAACTCTAAATTAACTATATTTAAAAAAAAACAACAACTGTAGAAATAGGCTACAGTCAAGATCTTGAAGAACCACCAAGTTAGGGTTGTAGACGATAGTATCGTGTATCGACCATAGTTAGAGATAACACATAGTTAGTGTTTTTTAAAGTGCACCTCGCACTAGACTAGGCAACACTAGTTAGTGATGAAGTTGTTTGATAATGTAAATGTTCTTTGCTTGTTATTTGTAGCTGCTTTTTAAGATGATGTAAGGATTATATTATCCAGCATTGCACAGTCATTAGGATAAAGGTAGTAAAATGTGGTTTAGACTGTATTAAATATGATATATCAGAATCCGTCTGTATATAGGAAACATAAACATTCACCTCAGTAACATCTATATGCGTTAATTAGAATTGCAATGCGATAAAATGGCGCTAAATATACGCACGTGAATTACACGGGCACCGTTTCTCCTCATTCTATATGAACTGAACTACAACATGAACTGATGACAACAATCAGACATACAGCGGTAACATTATTGCAATATGACGGGTATAGAAAGATACATTCATTTACAATCAAGCACGCACATTTACCATTCACTGAAGATAGCAGAGAATGAAACCGAAAGTAAACTTGAACGGCTCCGGCAGAACTACAGTCAGCGCTCTGTACACGCACTACTTAGTCACATGCCCAATAACAAGACTACCCTTACAAAACAAATAAGGAATTTAGTACTCATGTTGCATGTTGCCACTGGTAAGCTCCGCTCTGCTGTTGTTTACCTGTGCGCCGTGCATGCACGTGTGAAAAAGTTGCACGAGTAATTTACGTCAAGTGATCGGCTTTTTTGATCGACGCTTTTGGGGTTTGCCGATCAAGCTATTTTAAGCCAATATCGGCCGATCATGATCAGTGGCCGATCAATCGGAGCATCACTAGTTATAGCCATTTTTATGTTTTTTTCCCTTTTATAGTGCCACCAAGTGGCCAAGTTCCACGATGTCTTTCACGTAACCTTGGATTCAAGTCTTACATACAGGTTCTGAGTTTGGCAAAGATATCTCATTCCGTTCAAAAGTTATAGCTGTTTTAGTAAAAGCGGCCATGTTTGTTTGAATGTTTTATCGTCCCTTTGTGATGGTGAGTTGAAAGTTCGACTTTTTTTGGATAATTATTGATATTCACTTTCCAGAGAATCTTTCTGCAATGGTTTGATTCTGATCAGGTGAAAAACCTAGGACTAGTTTGCAAAAGTAGCTTTTGAGCCACAGATTCCAACGACATAAGACACCCTAAAAACATTTCAAATAAATGTTCTTTTTAACTTTTAAGGAATTCTGGACAGTCACAGAAATGTGTCATGGTTTTCGAAAATATTGAGAAGCAAAACTGATTTTAACATTACCAAATCAGTATATTAGAAGGATTTCTGAAGGAACACTTAAGACTGAAGTAATGTCTGCTGAAAATTCAGCTTTGCATCACATGAATACATTACATACGAAAATAGAAAACTAATTGTGATAATACCTAACAAAATTACTGTTTTTAAAATTACTGTTTTTGTGACAATACCTAACAAAATTACTGTTCTCAGCCCTTACCCTATAATTCAACACTGTGATGCTAAAAATGTAAATCTACGTGAATGGCCTTGTGATAGCAAGATACAGTCCTTCTGCACTGTTCAGTTGTATTATTTACAGAGTTAGCTTCTTTCAAATGGAAATTCCACTTTCGGTTCAATCTACCTCTCACCTTTCATTCAGTTAGCTTTCAATTACACACTTCATTATGTTCTGTAATGAGTCCAGTGATGTGCCTATACATTCCACCCTGAGGGCCTCATTGGGGTAATATATGCAATCCCATTTTGCACCCTTAGGCTTGTTGCCACTAATAAACAGAAAAATTCAGAGCATCATTTGTTCGTAGAATTTCCCCTCGGGATTCTAAGGAATAAGTCTAATGTAAATCCAATAGAACATGAGCAGTGGTGGATTATTGCACCTCCGTCACATCATAGTATCTTCAAACCGTTTCTGCCTCAGTGATGCTCCACAGACTACTTAGACAGACAAACAAGACCCAGTAGCTTTAGAGGCCGACTGCTGAACTTTTCAGCATGTAGACAGAACAGCGGCGGAAGAGGTCACTTCCAGACAGCCTGTCCCCTCCAGTGTGCTTCCAGCTTGTCTTCCTGCTCTTGTTCCACTCCGTGTCCTCGCCTGCGGCTTTCTGCCCGGCCTCTTCTGAATCTGAAGGAGAAGGAGAATAAATAATGAATCTCGATGACAGCGAGGAAACGGAATCTTTTGTTTGCACCCGCAGTGTTATTTTTCTCATCTTTTCCCGAACCCCACGTAGATGACCCAAGGCCCAACGCGGGCATAATGAAGATCCGCGTAATGAGGCTGAGGAATACGAGGCCCCTAGTTAGACCCAAGCTGTCGGCACGACGGTACTTGTCATTGTGTCGTTAATGGCCGTGAATAGCTTGTTCTCCTTTGCTATTGTTGAGAATGCTCTTGTGGCGCTTGCGAGGCGATGAGAGGCTTTGACACTTCATGCTCTTAAGGTAATGTAAGCTCTCACCCTTGTGTGTTCGCAGGAGGCGAATGAGGCCGATGTTTCATCCCCTCCAAACTGGAGGTGCGCTTTAGATTTAATATCGGGGATTTAGCAGCTGTTGCATTGGGGAGCTCCTAATGCTCGAGTCCCTTTCCTGAGTGTCCCTTTTTATTCTCTTTTGTCGTTTAGACCTTTTCCCTGCTCTCTTGTGCTCTCTTGTTCTGAAGTTGAACACTAACTGTTTCTTCTCTCTCTTTCTCAATACCCAGGTGCCCTCTCTTTGCTTTGAGCCTGATTATCGGTCTGTCTGGTCTCCAGCTCTTCTGTGTCTGGTTGTCTGGTTCGGGCAAGCAGTGATCTTCCACAGCAGACATCTCCAGGGATTGCAGCCCGTGGTCTGAGGTGAGTCCTACCGGGATCCATCATCTTTGCTCCTGTCTCTCCTTGTTCGCAATCACCATTATGCTAGTCGAATCCACGAAGCTTTAATTCTTAGAAATCAGTGTTCATTAGAGTCACCTGCACTTCAAGAGGAAGCACAGAATAATTTGATGTCAGATGCCTCATTATGGTACTCCTACTTAAAGCCATGACAAAAGTACAAGCTTTTTCATGCTCAAGAACCACCGCAAGTCTATGGGGATAACAGAGAGCTACAGATGCATTTTGATTAAAGGCTAAGTGATCTTACAGCGCAAATCAGTGATTCATAATACATGGAATTCATTATGGAAGAAGCGGTCTGATCATTCCTTACAACATATTACTTTTGCCATCCATATATGTTTATAGCAGACATTTTACATTCACTCCTATCAGTGGCGGCTACTGGTCTGTCAAATAGGGGAAGCTCATTTTCGGTCTACATCATAAAATTGTCTATTTATTTAAAAGTAAATTCTGCCCTACGTTCCTTTTCAAGAAAATGGTCTGTGACCCTGTCGTACCAACTAGGCGTCTTTTCCAGTGACTTTTCGTGTGCAGTTTCATATGAATGAATGATCTAAAAAAAATATTAAACTCTGTAAAAGTGAAACAAGGAATGTGGTGTATAATTGTGTGAAATGTATGATGAAAATCAAGCAATTTCGCCAAGCAAATATAAAGAAATAGGTTGCAGCAGTTTTTATTTCGACTGAACTTGAGAAATCCACGATGGGACTGAGCGGCCGCAGAGAGCGCGAACGAATAGCTTCAGCGATTCCTTATAGGACAAAATCGCTGTCAGTCAAAAGGAGATGCAATCTTTCGACAGACCCTCCAATCATCACGCAGAAGCTCAGCGTCCAGGCCAGCCCACTCCTCATTCACCCCCAGAGACGCTGAGCGTCCGTGGGCGGGACATAATCGCAGCGTTTATCCAATGACCGTCTAGTTTCAAAGCACTGAAAAAAAACGTTCAAAGCAGCCCCATTGAAGTCAATGGACGCTGGGCTTCAATGGGGAAATGCACTGTGACGCTACGGGAATGTATGAGAAGAAAATCAAGTCAGCCGACCTGCTATATCTACAGTAACTGATTCTGAACGAATTCGTCTTTGAGATGAACGTTTTCTAACGCATTTTTAGTCAATAAAATGTTAATACAATAGTACGTAATTTGACCATTAATTTTGTGACATTATAGGGGAAGCTGAGCTTCCCTTGCAGTCTTAAAGAAATCGCCACTGACTCCTATAATTTGAATGTCACTTAGTGTTGTCAATAACTGTCAGGCTTTAAAATTGGCCTTGGTTAAAGGGTTAGCAGGACAAATCAACAGCCACTCTCTGTAAAATATGAGAACCTGCAATTGGTTTTTGATTCTGCTTTAAAGAGCTCTTTCTACCTAATCTAACCTTTAAATTTAGTTTCAGCCGTAAAAATGTCATGTGGTGCAACCATGATTTAATATAAAAATGTATTCCTTTCCCTAACATGCTTAACATTTTTTTTAGATGTTCTCAGTAATTAAAGTGTTTAGAAACAAAGTATTTGCATTTCTTTTGAGTTTTTGTAAATAATGATTTCGTATTATAGCAGTCATTTTACACACTCATATAATTTGAATGTCACTTAGTGTTGTCAATAACTGTCATAAAATTGGCCTGTGTTAAAATCTTTTGAGTTTTTGTAAATTATGATCTCATATTTTTGTTTTACAATTTCAGAGTTGCCTTTTTAAATGTATTTAGACTTATTTTTCCTGTAAATTGTATAAAACTGATATATATTTTTTTAAAATACCATTTACTTAAGCATGCTGCAGCAGTGATCCTTATTTCAACCACAGAAATTAGATATTTTATTTTTTAATTTAATACAGTTATTGCTATTATTGGTCACACCGCATGATGATTGGTCACTCCAAATGACACAAAGACCTTATATCATTAAAAATATATTTAAAGAGACATGTGAAAAGTGCAGCACATGGCATTAACTGCAGGTATTTCTTAAGCCCCAGTTATTTCTAAACTTTGCCCAATCTTGGCTGCTCAACTAACCCTTTGCCAGGAGTTTGATTAACAGGCAATCTGACCAATCATAATGCAGAATCCGAACAAATCAGACAGAAGAGTAGATTAACGTAGTGGACTTGAACTTTAAAGAAGAAGAGATGATCGGTTTATGTGCTGCTTGAACTAAGGCGCTACAGCAATCTGTCAGAGCCACATTAAAGAGTTACAAATCAGTATTTGTTGTATTTCCCACCACATAATATTTGGTCGCACCACATGATATTTCAAATTCAGTCAAAATTTACAAGCACAGAATTGGCCACCTGCACAAAACAAGCAAGCTTCCCACAAAAGGTCACTATGAAATTTATAATAAAAATAAATACTTGTAGAAATAACTAATTCATTGTTTTTCAGTTTTTTGAGGCCATACCACGATATCCACTAGCCATACTAGCCGATAAAAAGGTTATTTTTGCAAATTTAAAGGAGAGTTACAAATCTGCTTGATGCGTCCATGGGTCCTTGGCTAATTGGTACATGATGCAATGCCCTAGCTTTGAATGCATTTCAACATAAAAGTCCCAAATGGTAGTTTCTTGATGGTTGCACCACATGATATTTCATCAAATGGACATCATCGGACAAAATTTGTTTGTATATTATGATGGAAATATAAATACAAATGCTTTGCAATTTTGTACAGGATTACAAACCACATTAGAAAGCATGCCAAATAGTGCAGATTGAATAAATATTGACTAAATTTGGGGAAATTTCAAAGATGTTACCAAAACAGAAGTTATGGTCGAACAGAAAAATTACAAATATCTAATGTTTTTTGAAAAGTTAAAGTGAGTACATACATGGGAGAGGTACTTCATATATATGGCATCTTTTTAAACATATTTAAACCAATTTTTAACTGAAAAAACGCAATCGGACAGAAAATTTAGGCGTCATGTCATTGATCCTTATATAATTTTCTTATGCTTGCAGAGGCTGCTTTTTTCAAAATTACAGTAAGAGCAACTGTAATACTGTGAAATATTATTACAGTTTAAAATAAGTGCTTTCTGTTTTAATATATTTTAATTAATTCTTGTAATGGCAACGCTAAATTTTAATCTATTTTATCAGTGTCAAATTATTCTTTAAAACACATTCTAAAATGCTGATTTGGTGCTCAAAAACATTTCTTATTATTATCACAGTTTAAAACTACTTAATATTTTTGGTAAAATAGTAATACTGTATTAAAAACAAATGTTTAATTGGCAATTATTATTATTAAGAGTTTAAATGTTTAACCCAGCCTTCTGGGTAGTTTTATTTAACCCAATTACTGTTTAAAAATGACTACATGACAGGCTTAAAATGAACCCAAAATAGGTTGTAAATTAAAAATCAGACACAGAATTACTAGAGACATCAGCAATAATCAAAAGGTGAGCATTTATTAATAAGCAATTAAAAAATATTATTTATTAAACATATTAATAAAAAATAATTGAAAAGCAAGAAATATGGTCATTATTAGGCAATAGTTGACGTAAATAAAACTACCCAGAAGGCTGGGTTTGTCCATATTTATACAGTGCAAGATTCATAGATGAACACAGTTCAAAAGATCAGATTTTTTTTAACATTATAAATGCCTGTGACCTTTGGTTTATTTAATTCATACATATACAAACCTTTTTAATCTTTTGAGGTTCATTCTGTTCTGTGTGATTTCTAAAGACTTTCCAGAACCATTGTGACAGCACAGAAACACACACAAACGGGTCAGTAAATGACTGTAACATTGACAGTGTTACTTATTCAATTTGAAATGTATTTCTGAATAAATTGCTAATAAAGAGGACTCAGACAAGGTTCCTAGAGTTTCCTGCTAGGTTATTGTACAATTCAAAGTCTGTAGAAGCATGCAAAAATATACACGTCCACCTATCTAGGAATACAAATGAAGCCAGTGTGCACCATTTTAACTTCCAAGCTGTCATTTGAGTGATTCACTATAGGGAACAGCTGTTTGTACAGCTGAGCAGAACATCATAACAGCTTTCCCCTAATAGAGATGTCTTACAGCTGCAGTCCTAGTGTGAAATGATACAAAACCTTCAAAGGGTGACTGTGTAAATTAACCTTTTTACAGAAATGAACATGACTTCAGTCTCTGCCTTTGAAAGAACTGTTATATAGTGGAAGTGAAATCAATATTGATTTTCTCTCACACGAAAATGACCTGTGGAGACCTTTCAATGCTCTCGGATTGGCAAGTGAGTGAAGCCAATTTTATTAGACATGTCATGCAAATCGTTAACAGCGTTAACAGATCAGGTATACAGTCTAAACAAAGTGCGTAAATCATAAAAATGTCACAAACACACCTCACCAGGACATTAGTGGTTGTAATAGTGCTTATTTCTGATTGGATATAGGGCCAAATGATTTCCACAATGCAGAATCCTGGATGTTCTTCGTGTGCGCGGTTTTGTTACTACACACATACTGAAGCACATGTGACGCTCGCAGTGTTTTCCGCCTCTGCCACCTCAATATATGAGTACATGAACATAAGCTCTAGAACTGCTCTGAGAGTCACTTCAATTTTGAGAAAAACTATCCTCATATCATATATAAACAGAAACTTAAAGGAGTAGTGTACTTCCAGAACAAAAATGTACAGATAATGTACTTATCCCCTTGTCATCCAAGATGTTTTTTGAGGAAAACATTTCAGGATTTCTCTTTATATAATGGATATCTATGGTGGAGTTTGAACTTCCAAAATGCAGTTTAACTGCAGCTTTAAAGGGCTCTAAACGATCCCAGCCAAGGAAGAAGGGCCTTGTCTATCGAAACGATTGGTTCCTTTTTTAAAAACATTTATAATTTATATACTTTTTAATCTCTACACAGAGTAAGGGTCTTATCTAGCGAATCAAATGGTTATTTTCAAAAAAATTGACAATATATATATTTTTTAAGCGCAAACGGTCGTCCTACATCGTTGCAGAAGTACCAACCCTGTTTACAAAGTGAACATGCAAAGAAGTTCAAACACCTTTTACAAAAAAGGTAAAACAGCGATTTTAAAATTAGAGGAGAAAATGAGATGGAAGTTTTTTGACATACTCTAACTGTCATTAAAGGAGTAGTTCACTTTCAGAACAAAAATTTACAGATAATGTACTCACCTCTTTGTCATCCAAGATGTTCATGTCTTTCTTTCTTCAGTCGTAAAGAAATGATGTTTTTTGAGGAAAACATTTCAGGATTTCTCTCCATATAATGGACTTCTATGGTGCCCCCGAGTTTGAACTTCCAAAATGCAGTTTAAATGCAGCTTCAAAGGGCTCTAAAAGGGTCTTATCTAGCAAAGTGATTGGTTATTTTTTAAAAACATTTACAATTTATATACTTTTTAATCTCTACACAGAGTACACACAGAGCTAGACAAGATGAGCATTTAAGGTTAAAAAGTATATAAATTGTATTTTTTTTAAGAAAATAACCCATCGTTTTTCATGATTCCAATAAATTAGATTTTTTAATTTAACCATTAAAACAGATTCTAGAAAAATTAAAACAGAAAAACAGAATTTGGAAAAAAAATTAACAGAATTTGGGAAAAAATACAGATACATAGAGTTGCCTAGAATTGAACAAACTGTTGTTCTTGTGTCCTTCTGCGATACCCCCTGCCGTTTAACATAATCAGTGCTTTCACGCTTCGCTGGCCCGTGCTTGAGCAGTGTGTCATTCACGTGCCCTTCTACATCTGTCTCCGTCATGTCAATTCATCACACACATGCTCATCTCCCATCATGTGTCTAATGAAATATCTTGACAGTTTAAACAAACGGTTCACCCTTTGTGGTCTTAAAGAGTCCTTCATCACTGTCATGAGACTAATATCCTGTGCTAAGTGTTACAGAACATATACAGTCACAAATATTCATGAATATAAGACTGGTGTATCGACCAGATGAACGATTCCCACAATATTTGGTCATTTTGAGATTATTAAGTAAATATTGTGAAAAAAAATGTTTGTGTACATCTCATAATTAAATTGTATTAGTCTGTATCACACATATTTCACACCATTATATCAGCCATCTGTCACCACATTTTGGTTGTTCACCCATTTTGCGTATTGAATTCCTGTGATATTTCTTGATATAATTCTTAAAAAGTCATCTCTTTGCACTGCACTTCCAAGAATGTTCCAAGGGCTCCAATTTAGAAGAATGATAAAGGACAAAAAGTGTCCTTGTCTCTTTCTCTCTCACTCTCTCTCTTTTTCTCACTCTCATTCTCTCAGGAGGAGTCATGGGGCCGGTACGGGCCTACCCATTAGCCCTGCCTGTGCTGGCTGTTCTGGGCCTCATTATCAGCGCATGGAGCCTCAACCCAGATGACCCCAATGTCTGCAGTCACTGGGAGAGGTGAGAGAGGGGCAGTCTCCTGTGTTAAACTCCGTTTTACCTTCCGTTTATCAATTGCAGGATTCACACAGCGTAGTTATTCCTCTCCCACATGCCGGAAGGATGTTTTGGTCAAATGGTTAAGTGGTTTATGGCGGTGTGATTGTTATAATGGGTTGTGGCAGTGTTCAATGTAAAAATAAAAAGTAGGTTAATTTGTTTCTAATTAATAAGTTATCATACTTATATTTTAGGGATAATTATGAGAATGTACTTAATGATAAATAATCCTAGTAACAATAATAATATGCATCACAAAGGATTAGTTCTTCCACAATAAAAAGCTCTTCATAATTTACTCACCCCTATGTCATCCAAGATGTTCATGTCTTTCTTTCTACAGTCAAAGAGATCTAAACGTTTTTGAGGAAAAGATTCCAGGATTTTTCTCCATATAATGGATTTCAATGGTGCCCAATGGGTTGAAGGTCCAAATTGCAGTTTCAGTGCAGCTTCAGAGGTCTCTACGTGATCCCAGCCAAGGAATAAGAGACTTATCAAGCGAAATTATTGGTTATTTTCTAAAAATATGTGACTTTACGCATTACTTAATTATGTTGGAAAGGTCACGCTTGGTTAATTCTTCCTCTGTGTACTTTGGTTCAGAAATGTAGAGTAGGGCGAAAAACTTTATTGCATTTTCTCCTCCAACTTCAAAATCATTCAACATCATTGTTTTACCTTTTTTTGTAAAGGTTGTTTGACTTTCTTTGCACGTTTGCACATTTCACTGAGTTGGTACTTCTGCCTACATGTGCGTTTATGGTTAAAAAGCATAAAAATGTAACTTTTTTTAGAAATTGACTGATCTTTTTGCTAAATAAGACCCTGATTCCTTGGCTGGGTTTGTTTAGAGCCCTTTGAAACTGAAGTTTGGCTCTTCAACCCATTGGGCACCATCGAAGTACCTTTTTTTTCACTGGATTGGTACTTCTGCCTACATGTGTGTTTATGGTTAAAAAGCATATAAATACCTTTTTTTTTAGAAAATGACCAATTATTTTGCTAGATAAGACCCTGATTACTTGGCTGGGATTTTCTAGAGGCCTTTGAAACTGCAGTGAAACCTTCGACCCGTTGGGCACCATTGAAGTCCACTATATGGAGAAAAATCCTGCATTATATTCTTCAAAAAAATTCTTTTTAACTGAAGAAAGAAAGACATGAACATCTTGGATGACATTGGGGTGAGTAAATTTTTATTTCAGAAGTGTACTAATCCTTAAATAGTGACATGAATGACAGACAGCAGGAGTATTAGACTGCGATCACTTTAAGAGCTGTCCGGATCAAATATACTGTTACAAATGTGTTTTCTTTCTTAGTTGTTTGCTTTTACTTAAAACCTAAATTACTATGTTTATGAGGATACTTGCAAAGATGGGCATTTTGACACATACAAGTGTGTGTATTCAACCGTTCAAGGCCTATTCAGCGGCAAAATTAACTTCAATAACTTCAATAATGTAAAACACATGTAGCAAAATTAGTTGTTCTCCACTGCTAACTGAGTTTCAGTGGCTTAAAATCACTTGTTTTTAAACCGCAATGCTTAAAAACAAGTGCAAACGATACATTTGTGTGACCACATAGCACAGCAACGTCACATGAGCGTGTAACCATGATAGAGACGTTAGACGTTCCAAAATCTCTACAGGTCAAATTTCTACCAGTTAATTGTTAATTGTATTGTACCAGTAAACTGTAGTCAAGTTAGTAGCGTAGTCAAGTTGACTACACTTTTTTTTGGAACGTAGTTCTTCAAAATAGTGTTGATTTTGTGTCAAGTTAATGCTCAGTGTTGAGTTAGGTGAATTCCCAACACTGATTGTGTTGTCTGAGATAAAAAATTGCTTTATAACAGATGGATGCTTGTCAGAATGGAACAAAATTTTTGAATGGACACCCAATGAAAATTTACAACAGCGGATAAACTTTTCTGAATAAGGTTGGATGTAAGTGGTTGCGTGCTGTGTGGATTGGTTTGAAAACACACACAATGTGTATTTCAGAATGAGCTTTATTGCCAGGTATGTTTACACATACTAGGAATTCGTTTTAGTGACAGAAGCTCCACAGTGCTACAGAATGACAGTGACAAAACGACACAGATTATAAAAAGAACAATATACAAGTATACAAGACAGACAATTTGCAAAAATAGCAGACCCAATATACAAAAATATTCAATTTACTATGTACAGGTATATAAGGTGCAATATTTGAATGTAAGTAAGTATGTGCATTAAATAAAAAACGGAGTAATGAGTAAGGAGTGTATAATAGTGTTGTGTGTTCCATGATCAAGTGTTCATGAGATGGATTGCCTGTGGAAAGAAACTGTATCTGTGTCTGGTCGTTTTGGTGCTCAGTGCTCTGTAGCGCCGACCAGATGGTAAAAGTTCAAAAATCGAGTGTGCTGGATGTGAGGGGTCCAAAATGATTTTGCCAGCCCTTTTTCGTACTCTGGATAAGTACAGATCCTGAAGGGTAGGGAGGGTTGTACCAATGATTCGTTCAGCAGTCCGGACTATTCGACGTAGTCTTCTGAGATCAGAGTTGGTAGCTGAGCTGAACCAGATGGTAATTGAAGTGCAGAGGATGGACTCAATGATGGCAGAGTAAAACTGTTTCACCAGTTCCTGTGACAGGTTGAGCTTCCTCAGCTGGCGGAGGAAGTACAGCCTCTGCTGGGCCTTTTTAGCAATGGAGTCTATGTGAATGTCCCACTTCAGGTCATGAGAGATGGTGTTGCCAAGGAACCTGAATGACTCCACTGTGTTTACAGTGCTGTTCATGATGATGAGTGGGGGAAGAGCAGGGGGGTTCCTCCTAAAGTCCATGATCATCTCCACAGTTTTAAGGCGTGTTGAGCTCCAGATTGTTATGACTGCACCAGACAGCCAGCTCTTTGACCTCCTGTCTGTAAGCAGACTCGTCACCGTCCTGAATGAGGCCGATAAGTGTGGTGTCGTCTGCAAACTTTAGGAGCTTGACAGTGGGTTCTTTAGTGGTACAGTCATTAGTGTACAGGGAGAAGAGCAGTGGGGAGAGGACACAGCCCTGAGGGGCGCCAGTGCTGATAGTTCAGTTCTATTCTGTTATCTCAGAGATTTAGGGGATTTACATTTGTTTGTTCCTGTATTGACTGTATTCACTTTTAATGGCACAGCTGAAGCGATATAAAGGATTGTGTTTGTGAGTGTTGATCTGGTTACACTTGCCTACAGGTATTAGGTTCAGTCACTAAACACACAAAACAATATTGATGTTCTTATTATTAACCTTGTAGTGTGTGTGTGTGTGTGTGTGTGTGTGTGTGTGTGTGTGTGTGTGTGTGTGTGAGGGAGGGAGGGAGGGAGGGAGGGAGGGAGGGAGGGAGGGAGAGTAAGGATAAGTTGCTAAAATAAAGCAGGCAGAACAGCATCCAGTTGACCAGAACAATCTGTTTTGACTGAACCTATTGCCTGAAAAATTATTGTTTGTAAAGGCTGTTATCAGTTATGACAAATAAGCAGGAGCAATTGCCTCTGCAGAGAGGAGGACAGAGGGCTACAAAGATGAATGAGTTTTAGCATTGCTTCTCTGAAAGAGAATATTTTTGAGTTAAGACAAGCCATTTTGTTTTTCTAGATTTACTGTAGCTTTGGAAGGAAATATTATGCTAGTCTCCTTATTTGAGAGAAGTTGTTTTGAACTTTAAGTAAAATAGATGGATACTTATCTGAATATTACGTATGAGTATTTTATGGTTTTGTTTTTTTAGGATACAGTTAATTATAGACTTGAGACCAGCAAATTCTTTGTTTCTCTGCAGTATAATCATGTTTGGGCAATTTCAGGTAGGGGTCCCCACGGGAAATTGTCACTTTTAACTTCAGAGACTATTTCTTGGGGTAGGTGTATTGCTGTATATGCAAATGCATGAATGTCCTGACTACAAAAAAGCTCAAACTTTGCACTGTGTTAATGCCCAGGACCAAATCTACAATTCCTAATTCTTGTCCCCTAAATTAGTAGTTCTTAAAGGTTCAGTTCACCCAAAAATGAAAACTGACTGACACAGAAAATAAAAAATTGTTGAATAAAGTCGATATCTTGGTTTTCTTTGTGCACAAAAAGTATTCTTATGGCTTCGTAGCATTAAGGTTGAATAACTGATGTCACATGGACTATTTTAACGATGTCCTTACTACCTTTCTGGGCCTTGGAACGTTTCAGTTGCATTGCTGTCTATGCAGGATCAGAAAGTTCTTGTATTTCATCAAGAATATCTTAATTTGTGTTCCGAAGATGAATGAAAGTCTTACAGGTTTGGAACGACATGAGGGTGAATAATTAATGACAGATATTTTTTTTTGGGTGAACTATCCCTGTAACCAGGGAGTTGGGGCTTCTGAGGGACCCAAGCAAACTTCCAAGGGGGTCACAGGGTGACTTCATTATGTAATAATATTTTTAAAATATAGTTGCAAGCAGCGATTACCTGGGTTCAAGCGCTTTAAGGCATCTAAGCACATATGAAAAAGACATTATTTAGGAAGCCTGTAACCACCTAAATCAATGATTTAAAAAGCATTTTTGCCAAATCCAAGTAATTTACCATAGAAATATTATGTTTTTAATGTTTAAAACTGTTATAGTGCCAGCCATGGCATTATATCCAATCTCCTTAAAACTTGTTCAGCATGTGCTCACCAGGTTTTGTAAAGTTTTCAGTTTTGGATCAATTTGGACAGGCCTCTTTTCTAAATGACCACGTTATAGCTTCCAAAAATGTAAATTAAAAAAATATATATATCATTATTGATTTAGAAAGTCCAAGGAATTGTACTGCCATGTTTTTTTTTTCCAAATTAAGCGAAAAACCTAGTACTTCTCAATCATTTAACAAACAGTTTGTCCAGAATGAGGAGCTCTGTCATGATACGAGTATAACGTGTATGTGCGAAAAACCGCGCAATGTATCACCCCGCCCCAGTGACCAATTTCTTTCAAATTTCCCACAGACCTTTGGGGTCATGAGTCAAACAAGCCCACCAAGTTTCGTTTCGATCGGCCTCTGTTAACCTTGTCTAATAGGTGCTTAAATGTCATTGCCAATGGCAGCCTTTTTTTTTGAGATATGCAAATGTCCTTAAAGACACTTGTGGTACTTTGGACCACGACAGTGCACAGCGATTCACTCTCCAGAGAATCTTTCTGTACTGGTTTGATTTTGATCGAGCAAAAAATCTAGGACTAGTTCACAAAAGTAGGTTTTGATAAAAATCCAAAATACCTGAAATTTTGCCAGGCTCACAATCCAATCTGAGGCATGCGTTTTGTCCGACGTGAACCAAGGATTCCAACGACCTGCAACTGGCGGTTTAGGAGTTATGAGCGGTTTTGTATTTTTGATCACTGTAGTGAGCCTTGGTGATGTTGTAGACCGTGTGAGTACTATATAGAACAGTATAAAATTGATCGCTGTTGCGCCCCCATCAGGCTGATTGGGACGAGCCTTGGTGATGTTGTAGGCCATGTGAGAACTACATAAAACCATCGAAATATTATGTTTTTTAACATTTAAAACTGTTAAAGTGCCATCTGTGGTCCGATCTCCCTAAAACTTTGTATGCTTGTTTAGAAGCACCTTTTGCATATGCTCACCAGGTTTCGTGACGTTTTTAATTTTCATTTGGGCTTTATAGGATTTGGGGTAAATTTAGACATGCCCCTTTTCTATTCTGTTCAAGCGAAAAACCTAGGACTAGTTCACAAAAGTAGGTTTTGAAAATAATCCAAAATACCTGAAATTTTCACCAGGCTCATGATTCAATCTGAGGCATGCGTTTTGTCCGGCGTGAGCCAAGGATTCCAACAACCTGCGACTGACAGTTAAATTTCTACAGAACGATTACATACTTTTGATCACTGTAGTGCCCCCGTCAGGCTGATTGGGATGAGCCTTGGTGAAGTTGTAGGCAGTGTGAGTACTACCGTCCCTCCAAGTTTCAAGTCTCTACGACTTTCCGTTTGGTCTGCACGATCAGTTTTACATGGAGATTGCTGACCTTTTCTAACAATTACAATAGGGTTTCAGCGCTATTAAAAAAACGCTGAAATCAGCTGAATCCATATTTCATTTTTCCCCTCAATAACTGTTATTAATTGTTCAATTAATGTATTATATACACTCCCAGCAGAAGTTCCGTGAAGTATCAGTATTTTCTCAATATGGGGGGCCTTATTATTATTATTAATATTGTATTGGACAATGGGGGCCTTTGAGTAAAAAGCTTCAGAACCACTGCCCTAAATGTATTTCAACAAAGCCAAAAAAGATTATTACATAAGTATGAGAGATTTAAATTTCTCCTTGGTCTTTCTGTCTTTCAGCTACGCGGTGACTGTTCAGGAGTCCTACGCTCATCCTTTTGACCAGATCTACTACACCAGGTGCACCGACATCCTCAATTGGTTTAAATGCACCAGACACAGGTGAGCATGACCCTGACTTTTGAACTACAGTTGTCACGATTCCGCTCCATGGCAACAAGCAGCACTCTCCCACTAGACACATAAAAATCAAGGTGCCGGTGTGCCAGTGTCTTTATTACCGAGTGTTAATGTTACCAGCCGTGATTGTGGTGGTCAGAGTCAGGATGGAAATGGTCGTTTGACTGTCATCCGACATTACATTGGTTTTAATTGCTGCATTAAAGACTTTATCGTCAGTGTCCCGGCTAAAAGCTATGGGTTCAGTGAGTCACTGTACCGCAATGTTGCATTCAGAAGCGAGATGCCCTTCACCGAACACAAAAACTTTTCCTTAACTTACTTTAATTATGTTTATTTTTATATTTAGACACAAATAGAAAAGCAAACGGTGGCCAGGTGCACTGTATACCATAATGCCCTTGTGAAGTTAACCTGCCAGGTTATTGATGTTCATGCTCTCTCTTGTGTGCATGTCTACGTGTTTCCGTCTCAGGACCAGCTACAAGACGGCATATCGGCGTGGGGTGAGGACCATGTACCGTCGGCGTTCTCAATGCTGTCCTGGCTATTTCGAGAGCGGAGACTTGTGTGTCCGTGAGTGTCTTTCACATTTCGCTCGCTTATTTCCTCTTAAATCAGCACAGTTCAATTTCTCTTTCTTGCAAGTGGTTATGAGCACAATAAAAGCATTCATCTGCTTGAGCGATGTCCTCTTAAGCCTTGAACCCCGCTCCTTCCTCTGGAGGCATTCATCAAAATCTCAGCCATCTTTGAGGCATTTTTGCAACTGCATATTTCAGGCATAATTTGTGCCTTTCATTACTGGTCCTACTCATATTGGGTTTGCTCATATATTCAGTTTAAACACTGCCAGTACGCCATTATAACGGCGTTAATAGCATTCAGTTATCGCTCATTTTTAGAAAAAAAGAATTTTGAGTGATTCACTGCAAATACATTGTCCTAATTCCTCCCGTTCTGGAGATAATACGCTAATTAAGGAAATAACAACTTTCCCTTGCTGTGGTCTGAATGATAGATTTTAGCGATTATTTTATAAGCAGTGAATGTCAGAAATGTCAGCTTTTATAATAGTTTATTGTCTTTTCGTGCTGCCAAGATTGTAAATGCGTGTTTTGTTTCTCAGGATTGGTTATTGTGAAGACCAGCCTCATTATCTTTAATGCGTTTTAATCACGAGTGAGCGAATCCTGTCAGTCAGCTCAGACCTTTGGCTCACACGGTTCAGCGGTTGTTTGACAATATGCAAAAATCTCTGCGTGAAAGGACCTCGCACAGGACCGTGTCAAGGTGATGAGGTAAATGACAGTCTTACCTAGCTCCAGGGAGAGGATAAAAATCAGCACACGTAGCTTAAGAGCAAATGGGATTTGATGCCCTCACAGCTACTCGGCATTATTAACAAGAGGGAGGGACGGGCTTTCTGATGGATGTCTGTTTCTGGATGGGACTGTGTGTGGACAGAAATGTCTGCACGAAACTACCTGTGGTCTTTGAATATGTAAGGCTGTGATAAATGTATTCGGTCTCATCTCAGTGTCTACTCCATTTTGAATGCATAATGTCATGTAATTCTTCAGCCTGTGAGTTTTAAATGGACTCTCATGAGAATGAAAGAAATTAACAGCCTACATTAAGTCATGATATGGTCCGCTGTGATATTCAGCTCTGCAGGAATCATAAAACTTTACTTCAGTTCAGTGTTATGAAGAGAAGACGATGAGCCGCAGACAGATGAGTGTGGACGGTTGAAATGCTGATTATTAACCTGCGATGCTGTTATGTGGAGTCACACTTATTCATAATTAATTTTAATTTTAATTTCACCATATCAAAGAGAATTTTACACTTTACCATGGAGCGAGCCATGAGACCCAGCAGCTGTTTTGCTGTGGTCTTGTCACAGGGACCTAAGCAGCATTGTCAGTCTTTGTAGTTTGATTTTAAAAGCCTAGTCATTTACATATGCCACAGAAAGCACGTTTTATGATCCAAGGACATTTTTAATTTTACGGCTTCACGCCTTGCTCTCATGACAGCAGGTTTTGAGCAATTTGATATTTCAAGCAGTTATTTAATTGATATATTTGCTCACACTGTTTCTCTTTTTTAGCTTTGAAAGGATTAATTCATCCAAAAATGAAAACTGTCATTTACTCACCATCACTTCTTTCTTTCTTTGCTGGAACAAAATGTAGGTATTTACTACAGAATGTCCAATTACAGATTTTTCTTTTATGCCCAAAATCATTAGGATATTAAGTAAAGATGTTCCATGAAGATATTTTGTAAATTTCCTACCGTAAATATATAAAAACGTAACTTTTGATTAGTAATATCCATTTCTAGGAACTTCATTTGGACAACTTTAAAGCCGATTTTCTCAATATTTAGATTTTTTTGCAAAACATTTACCCTTATGACAGGTTTTGTGGTCCAGGGTCATGTGACGTTATGTGACATATTATATTATATTATATTATATTATATTATATTATATTATATTATATTATATTATATTATATTATATTATATTATATTATATTAGGCTGGGTAAAAAAAATAAAACTTTCTGATTTTAATCGATTCTCCTTTTTACGAAACAATATTGCTTCTTAAATCCCAAGAATCAATTAGTCTAGCTTGTTTTCAGCTAACGAATGGAACATTTTAGTGCACATCCCATCCAATAAATCGCTAAGAGCTTTGTGCTTTGTTAATTTTGACATGAAAAAAGTCTCAGCTTTCAAATTCTGTTCATAACTCATAAATAAGTTATAACAGCTTGTCAGAAATATGTCACATAACGTCATATTTACCTCAGAAAAAAAACATATTCGGTAGCTATAAACTCATTAGTCAGCTAGAAAAATGAACTTGAGAGGATCATTTTGTTAAATATATGCACCATATAACATATTCATTATAATTTTTTTTACAGTTCCTTAATGTTTAATTTCTGTTTGAATAAATCCGTTTTAAAGTTTTTATGACAGCCTCCATTTAAATATTTGTATTTCAAAAAACGAATTGGGGTAGAATTTTGTAACTATAACTTTTTTAATATAAAAACTTAATCAAGCGCAATTGAAGAGTTTGTATACAAATCAGTTAATTTTAACTTTTAATATTTTAGTAATGTGGAACCAACCGACTCTTGTAGATTTTACAGCATTAGTTGAGTTTTTTTTTTTCCATTGAGAAAATTTGTCATTAATCTCAAATGTGTGAATCAGAATCAAATTGAATCATAAAATGTGTGTCAAAACCCTGCCCTAATATAATATAATATAATACAATATAATATCATTGTAAATTAATAAGAAAATAAATAAAGGTGTTCAACCACTTGAGCGTGAGTAAATGATGATGCAGTTTTTATTTTGGTATTCACTAGTCTTGTTATAATTTAAAAAACTGACCAAATGACCAAATCCTTTTGAATTTCTTTTTGGCTCCCATTGAATGAAATTCGGAATATTAAACAATAACAGCCAAAAGAGAGAAATTCATGGATTGTAACCCTCTTGTAAATCAACAGCTTGTTCACCAGATGCTGTTCTTTCGTTACTAAAGGTCATTGTAGAAAGGAAGAGGTTTCAACAATGACCTTTAGTAACAGGATTTTTTTTATAGCTGAATGCAAGTGACCATGGTCTGTTGAAGATAAAGTTGATCTCATGTTTCTGTCCTTATTGAGTGGGATTGTGTCCAGCTCTGTCTGTAGCCCGAAGGCACTGCTAACAACCATGGGATTAGGTGCAGCTGGGATAGGGATCAGTTTTGACATTGTCTGGTGGTCTGTGTGGAAGAAGGCAATGACAATAATCAATAATGTTCTCATTACCACACAATAGCAGCAACAATTTCATGTTAACAGTTGTTGCTGTAATGGAACCACACCATCTGTGGAGAAGATGGTAGGCATAATTTTTCCCCCTCAGCGACCTCATAGCATGTTTATTGCCTCTGTGCTGTTTAAAACATGGCTGTATATTTGACCAAAATATGCTTTATAAATCGATTAGTTCCAACTTTGATTGATAAAATAAGTACAGTTGAGGTCAAAAGTTTACACCCCCCTTTCAAAATCTGCAAAATGTTAATTCTGTCAGGACCACTTTCAACAAAGATGACTGACAATTTTTTTCTGACAAGGTTTTCCAGTATTTTTGTGAATTTGAATCCTTTCCAACAATGACTGTATGATTTTTAGAGGACAACTAAGGGACTCATATGCAACTATTACAGAAGGTTCAAATGCTCACTAATGCGTCAGAAGGCAAAACAATGCATTAAGAGTTGGGGGTGAAAACATTTGAACAGAATGGAGATGTGTACATTTTTCTTATTTTGTCTAAATATCATATTTTCTCATTTAATACTGCCCTTCAGAGGCTACAGAAGATACTTACATGTTTCCTAGAAGACAAAATCAGTTAAATTTAGCATCAGTGAGCGTTTGAAACTTCTGTAATAGTCCCTCAGCTGTCCTCATCGTGAAAAGATCTAAAAATCATGCAGTCATTGTTGGAAAGGGTTCAAACACAAAAATGCTGGAAACCCAAAAAATTTGTGGGACCTACCCTGCTGAAAAATGGCCTTATGGGCAGGCCTTGGCCAATTAAAGCTGCCATGAATTCCAGACCTTCAGCCGTCAGTCTGGTCTGGCTACGTGAGACTAGCTGGTTAGTAGCTGGTTTTAGCTGGTCTCCCAGCCTGACCAGCTAAGGTAAAGTGGCCAAAACCCCTCTAAAACCAGCCTGCTGACCAGCTAAAACCAGCCTGGTTGACCAGCTAAAACCATCCAACCAGCCTACGCTGGTTTTAGCTGGTTTTTTTCAGCAGGGGCAGTATTAAGAACCAAGGGGTTGGAAACTTTTGAACGGGGTTATTATTATAAATATTTTTATGTTAATATCTTATTCAGGTCTGTACTAAATAAACAATAACATGGATTTTGTATGATCCCTCTTATTTTGATAAAATAATGAACATTAAGCAGATTCTAAAAGGGGGTGTAAACTTTTGACATCAACTGTAAAATCAGTTGTATGTGCACCAAGATGCTACCTGAATTAATTGGCAGAATAATTATTTATTGTGAATATTACAGCTATATTACTTCACTAAACCACAGTTTGTGGTTTTTAATAGATTTTTTCGGACTTTTGCCTATTTGTTGGACATTTATTAAATAGTGCATAGGCCAGACTTGTTGGCAGACCTTTGCCTCCATCAAGACTTCATTTGATTTCCTGGTTTATTTTGACTTTTGTATATGAGGTGCCAGCAGGAAGTCTAATATGGAGGGGGTTTTTTTTTTTTGCAATGGTGTGGTCACCTTAGAGAGGTTTGGGGGTTTTCAGGTTGTTTTTTTGCTGTATCTGCTCTGTGAATAATCCTGCTGCTCTCACCGGCAGGATTAAGAGCTTTGTAGAACTAGCTATGTTCTCTTCGCCGGGACAAGAGAAGGTATTAAAGCCATTTTCATTACATATATGTGGATCTTTGCTTTTCTTTTCACTCTGAACACCTCAGGGTTTATCCTCTCATATGTGCCTTTTATGAGCTGCTTTCCTAGTAGAACCAATCCCTCATGCATTAGCTGCATTTTAAGGCATAATTCATTAATGGCCTAAACCAACACAGCCTATTCGCTTTGAAGGCCGCATGTTTGCGGCTTGCCTTCTGTGTCCATAGGGAGCTCAATTGAACAAGAGTTTTTCTTATTTTATGTGCCCGAATCATGTGAGTCATTTAACCTTCATGCACTACTCCTATCAATCACAAACTGTCAGACTGTTAGGCTTAGTCTGTAGTGACTGTTGTTCGCCAATGTATTTTTGCAAGTAAGGTTTGTGCTTTTAATGTTGAGAAGTCGATCTTGCTCATACTGAGCAAAAATGACTTTTCTTTGCAGAAGGAAGCCGTACGTGGAGCCAAAGCGGTTTACACCATCTGGTCAGAAGAGTCTCAAATAGTTAGTGATGCAGTATTAATGATGCTATGTGCATGCTGCAGCTTCTTTCTGGAGAATTACATGCTCTAGTCTAATAAAGTCCCATGCACCAAAGTAGATTTCACATCTCAGTTTTAATGATGGATTAGATGAGATCTCTTTTGCATATGTTTGATTCCTGTTTTAGGTTTGTTATTAAAAAGTTCATACACAGTACTAGGATATGCAGCAGATGCTTTATGATAGATGCATACAGTAATAACCTTGGATTATTTAATGTGTTGATTGATTGACTGATTGTCAAACTGTATGTTTAAATCTTTGGCCTGATGAGTGTTCTGTGTAATAATGCATGACAATTACAATTAGCTCTATTGTTACACGGTATGATAACGGCAGTGTGTAATGAGATTAGCCTTTTATCGAAATGAAAGACGTAATTTTTCACCACAGCCTGCAGACATAGACTTTTTCTGTGTAGAAGGAAGAAGATTCATTGAATTTTAATTAAAACGCAGGACCTATTTTCTGAAGTATTATAGACACGTACATCAATTCAGCTCTCGGGGGAAGGCACGCTTTATCCTTTCACCTACATTACATAAATTAATTTTAATTTGCTGAAAAGATGTGACAAATTAGCATTTTGTCTCTGTTGTCTGATCAGAAATTGCTGATTGTAACAAAAATCAATCATTTCATCGCCAGAGTTTTTGAAACCGCGCTTTTGAGCACGTTGCGTGGCTTCATTGATTTCAGGAAGTCAAATTGATGTCTTTGTCAGCACAAAATGCTAAGGGTTTTTTCTATTTCTTAAGCTGGAGGAGAACCGGCATGCTTGAATATCAGGTTCTCAGTGCTGTGTAAATCCATACTGCATTATTTGCCAGTGGCAGGTTTAGCATTTTCTGTGTGTGGAGCATTTCTGCTCTAAGCAGCATCCTCTGGGTATTTGGGATTCTCCCTCTCTCCCATCCCCTTCCTGTGCTTATGTCCAATATTGAGGGCCCAGGTGAAGGCTGAAAGAGCGATAATCTATAGCTGCTCTGGCCAGGAATGAGGGCAAGTCCTGCCTCATCCTTTACCTAATACAGCCAGCTTTTGTGTGTGCCAGCATCAAAACATGCACACACATTAATTCACTCTTATGAGCGTGATTTATTTGCATGCACAGAAATGTTTATATTCATTCTGAGAGGCTCATCTCAACTTTTTCAACCAAGAAGGCAATTTGCAATGTCTGCATACAAACAACTTCTGGCACTTTTATGGAGTTGACTTTTCTTTCTTTTTGATATGTGAAGGTCACATTCACTCTGAGGTGTAGATTTTTGTTTATTTTCTTTTTTTTACCCAGACTCTCAATTTTATTCCGGTTTTAACTATGAAAATCCATTATAATATTTAGATTTTTACCATCATTGTCCGACAGCTGTGCTGTCATTTCCATCTCAAACCAACAAATTTGCCCCATAAAAATGAAACGTGATGTGCTAAGAAAGCACAAAGTAAACTATGAATATTGTTGGATCTGTGCAGAATTGCTTATGTTTTTCTCTTATTAGAAACTATTCTAAAGGTTGTTGTTTTAATGTTAATTGACTCATTATTGTTAATTTACTCAACCCCATGTCATCAAGATGTTTATGTCTTTCTTCCTTCAGTCAAAAAGAAATAATGTTTTTGAGGAAGACATTCCAAGGTTTTTCTCCATATAATACACGTGTAGACAACATGTTGTAGGTTCAAATTGACCCTTTGCAAAAACTTGCCCTCAGTTACTGTTACAATGTCCAGCAAACAATGCAACTCTCACACTACACATCATGTTGTCACGCAATGAAAAATTCATTGTGGAACAAAGAGGAAACAGCCAAGACAGAGCAGGTTACTTCTAGTATAAAACAAGGTCTTAGCTTTAATATGTTGTCATTTTTTTAAAGAAATTCAAACAAAAAATAACGTTTTGTGGCTTTTTAATAGATCATTGTATTGCCTTATTAGATCAATCGTCATGTGAACCGATCGTCTTTCGTTATTTAATTAAAGCACTAAATAAACATGAATGAACATCAGAAGATATTTTATTTCAACCATGGTATACTGAGGGTGTAACGACACAGTGGTGTCACGGTTTTGTTGTAGTCAATTCAATCAATTGACGCCAAATTGACGCTAATTCAAGTGAAAGTAAAGCTCTTTCAGTGGCAGAATAAGCGAAAAGGCTGAATAAATTATACCGAACAATGACATGACGCGATCAAATAGAGGTGCGCACTAATGCAGCAAACATGTCAGCAGTGTGGAAGCATTTAAAACTGTCAGAGAAAGATGCAAAATGTTGTCAAACCTGGCTAACAGCGCTGTGCGAGCTTGTTAGCCAGGTTTGAAAGTCCAAAGTGCAAGGAAAATCTGCTCTGAAACAGTGTGATGAGAATCATAAATCTGCGCTGAAACAGTGTAATGAGAAACATTGATAAAACGGTCTTCTTGCGGGTTTCCGCCAAAATGAAAGTCAACATTCATAAATGTTAGTAATTTTACTGTTGTTCTGTAAAATAAAATAAAAAAGTAACACAAAAACAATGATAACAATCGTTACAACAGCTATATTAATACATTTATTATAACATTCTCCTTTGCTCAGCAAGGCTCCATTAATTTGTACATTAAAAACACATGCCTGATTCAAAAAGGGGATCTTAAAAATGGCCAAGAAATATTATTTTACTAACTTATTAATTTTAAGTTAAATTTTGCTTTGTTGGTGGGCTATAATTTCTATTAGAATGTTAAAGTGTTCAGTGGTTTTGTAATTGATTTTTTCTTTGAAAAGCAAGACAAACTGTAAAAAGCAAATATTGCCTATTTAATTTATGTATCAATGGTGAAAAATACATGGGGGAAAAACACGAAAAAACGTGTTTGTAATCGACCTTCGGCCTAGTGTGTAATTTTGTTTGGCTTCGGCCAAGAATTTCCATTTTGTGCATCCCTAGTGTAGAGCCCATTGAAGCTGCATTGAAACTGCAATTTGGACCTTCAACCTGTTGGCTCCCATTGAAGTCCACTATATGGAGAAAAATTCTGGAATGTTTTCCTCAAAAACCTTCATTACTTTCCGACAGAAGAAAGAAAGACAATAACATCTTGAATGACGTGGGGGTAACGTGGGGGCAGTGAACTAATCCTTTAAACTAGTGGGAGTGTAAAAAAGTACCCATAGCTGGTTCATATAGAACCCCTCATTCGTCTACAGTGCATTTTAAATGCGCTACATATTTTCGTTTCTTAAGAAGATAAGAAATCTGCAGCCCTTCCCCTGCGTATAAAATGTATCCTAATATTTCAAAACAATTTACTGGTAAAATGCAGATTATCATAAGCACCACGAAATGTGTGGGCAGCTTTTGGCAAAAAAAAATTCACTGTTCCCCAAGTGTTGACATTTAAGATTTGTGTCATACTTCGGGGCTCCTGTGAACGTGACAGAACTTGAAATATAGCTCCTTACCGAGCGGCTCTTGTGCGGTTTGGAGGAACACATTGGAGTAGAAGGGGGAAAAGTAGCCCCAGTGCCAATCCCTTAGTTCACTCTGAATTGATTTATTCAGATTAACACACACTCCACTGTATTGCTGTATAACACTTTATGAGAACCTGAATTCATTACCTTTTGAGTTTGCGTTTAGGTTAGAAAAAGGTTAGGAACGAGTTCTCTCACCACTTCCCAAGAGAATCATAATATGTGTATTAACCAGACAAGATAAATGCTGGTCACCGCATTGTTTATCAGGTTTCCTTCAACGAAATGCATGACCGGCCACATTAACTTTCTGTTATTTATAGAAGCAACCTTCACATATTTCATGGTCAAAGATAAGGACATACCACAGCTTCTGACAGTTTTTTTGCTACCTTCTTCACGCTTAAATCTCTAGAAGTAGATGCTCTCTTCCGCCGATACTTAGAGAGTCACTGCTGATTCCAATCAAAGTGGATTGTTCCAGAAGCTTTGGGGGTCGACTGTTTCCTGACTCCGATAAGAGCCTGTCGGTTTGAGTCCTGCTGGCCAGGCGACCTTCACTCCCTTAAGCATTATTCACGCATATATTTTCCCTCTAATTCATCTTTTTCATCATCCTGAAAAAGAAAAAAAATAGAAGACTGGCAGAAACTCCATGTAGGTCATTTTATTACTTGTCCGAATCCAAATATCTGACTGAATGCGAGGGCCCGGGCAGGAATACTAATGCTATAGACAATCAATTCGATGCTGTGTTGTTCAATAGGAATGATCAAGAAAACTGCACACTTCGTAAACAGCACGAAGGCTGGCTGGCTCTGCGTTAGAGTATTGTGGCAAAGTGCAGGCTGATCAAATTTGGAGGGATTTACAGCTTGTTTCCTTGCGGCTCTGGCTGCTTACGTCGGCTCGTTTTGCACAGAACAACCGGTTCATGTGATAAACTGAGATGTTGACCAAGGACTCAATCTCTTAGGAAATCGTTTAGCTTGTGGTCAGAGTGAGCATTTAGAACGTGCGACCAGGGCTTAGCGCTGTGTTCAACAGCTCTAGCGAGGAGGCATCGGTGACAGCCATCTTTGGAAAATGGCCAGTGTAGTCATTATCCTCCATATCAGCACATCAGCAGACATTTGCGGGCGGCTAAATTATGTCTTGCGGGAGGCTCAGACCTACAGCGTCTGGATAGCATCCTGTACTAATTCACATTCCTGTTTTATGCAGGATGCATCCAAACAACCTATTTGTGTTTGGATCTCAAGCTCAATTAATTCTCTGCAACCAGAATATTTTGCTATTTCTGCTGTGTTTAATGTGTTTCTTTGTCTTCCCCTTCTTTTCTCTCTGATAGCACGATGTACCGAGGAGTGTGCCCATGGTAGGTGTGTGTCTCCTGATACATGTCAGTGTGAGCCGGGCTGGGGAGGACTGGACTGCTCTAGTGGTGAGTTCACTCTCTCATTAACTCTGAGAGCACAGTTCACTTCATTAAGGCCCTCTCACTCTCACATAGTTAATGGCTGCACCAGTCCCCAGACGCCACTGCAAAGCTACCATGTTTCTCACTTACTCGCTCCCCTCTCTTCTTTAGCCAGCTGTATTAAAAAGTAAAGCTGGAAATCATGGAGGACGAATGAGATGTGTAATCATGCCGTTGCATTAACAAGTTACTTTTTCTGCTGAAGCTCTGGGAGCAAAAACACACTATTTTGATTAGTTATTTCTCTGACTGTGGATTTTTTTTAGTACCTCCATGTTTTGCCAGTTTGCTAATTGTACCCAAAACAGTGTGCACAAAAAATGTATAATGCAAAAACATATAATGCAGATGTGTTTAGAAATAAATTAAAATGTGACATTTTAAATTATATATATATAGTATATACAGCTGAAGTCAAAAGTAGAATCTGCAAAATGTTAATATTCTACCAAAACAAGAGGGATCATGCAAAATGCATGGTATTTTTTATTTTGTTCTGAATGAATAAGATATTTCACATAAAATACATTTACATATAGTCTACATGAGAAAATAATTTTGAATTTATAAAACATGACCCTGTTCAAAAGTTTACATACACTTGATTTTTAATACTATGTTGTTACCTGAATGATCCACAGCTGTGTTTTTTTGTTTGTTTGTTTGTTTGTTTGTTTGTTTGGTGATAGTTGTTCATGAATCCCTTGTTTGTCCTAAACTGCCTGCTGTTCTTCAAAAAAATCCTTTAGGTCCCACAGATTCTGTTTTTTCAGCATTTTTATGTATTTGAACCCTTCCAACAATGACTGTATGATTATAAGATCCATCTTTTCACACAGAAGACAATTGAGGGACTCATATGCAACTATTACACAAGGTTCAAATGCTCACAGATGCTCCAGAAGGAAACACAATGCATTGAGAGCTGGGGGTGAAAACTTTTTGAATTTGAAGATCAGGAAATTAAATTTATCTAGTCTTTTTGGGAACATGTAAGTGTCTTCTGTAGCATCTGTAGGGCAGTAAATTAAAAAAATACATGATATTTAGGCAAAATTCCACTAGAAGTGTACACATCTGGCTCTTAATGCAATGTGTTTCCCTTCTGAAGCATCAGTGAGCGTTTGAACCTTCTGTAATAGTTGTATGAGTCTCTCAGTCATCCTCAGTGTGAAAAGATAGATCTCAAAATTATACAGTCATTGTTTGAAAGGGTTCAAATACAAAAAAAATGCTGAAAAGCCAAAGAATCTGTTGGACCTAAGATATTTTTCTGAAGAACAGCGGGCAGTTTAACCGTTCAGGACAAACAAGGGACTTACAAACAACTATCACTAAACAAAGAAAAAAAAAAAAAAAACAGCTGTGGATCATGAGATATAGGTGTATGTAAACTTTTGAACAGGCTTGTTGTTAAAAATAGGGTGACCATACGTCCTCTTTTCCCCGGACATGTCCTCTTTTTGGACTTAAAAAAATGCGTCCGGCCGGGATTCCTAAATCGCCCAAAATGTCCGGGGTTCGGCTTTTGCTTTCTACAGTCGCCATTCATTGTCTCCGTTTTTGTATTAAAGCCTTGCGCGGGACTGTTGTCTCCCGCAAACATTCTAATATTGAATATAATTTTCGCACATCATGGAGTCGCTATCAATATGCGGAGTATTTAAATCGCTTTGGATGCAGTTCGTGTTGGATGTAGGGTTGCCAAATCCGCATTGGGCTGATTTTAAACAGTTGCGGCGGGTTGATTTTTGAAAGTTTGAAATATTGCATACATTCCATTTGGCTGAAATGCTTGTATTGAAACATTTTGCATTCTGTGATAAAACTGTGGTAGATATTAGTTTTGTGAAGGATGGCCACTGTGGTACACTCTTAAAAATAAAGATGCTTTAAAAGGTTCTTCATAGCGATGCCATGAAGAGCCATTCAGTCAAAGGTTCTTTAAAGAACCATCTCTTTCTTACCTTTTTATAATCTGAAGAACCTTCTTTCGCCAATAAAATTCACAAATACATTTATGGAGCCATTTTAACAAAAAAGGTTCTTCTCTGGCATTGTAAAGCACCTCTATTTTTAAGAGTGTGGGAAGCTTTTTAGCTGTGTTTATGATCAATCTCTATAACAGTGACTGTAAAATATGTAGTTTTGGTATGGAAATGACATATTTTGATACCAAAACTAGGACCCCACCCCCACCCCTCGTCCTACGTCCTCTTTTTTGAAAACTAAAATATGGTCACCCTAGTTAAAAATGTTAATATTATTTTCTCTCTTGGACTATATGTAAATATGTGAAATATCTTCAGGTCAGGACTAAATAAAAAATAACATGCATTTTGTATGATCCCTTTTATTTTGGTAAAATAATTAACATTTAACAAATTCTGCAAGGTGTATGTAAACTTTTGACTTCAACTGTATATAGATAATATAATTTAGGGATTTACAGGGATAATATACTTCCAGACAGATCTTGCATCACCCTGCAATAACAAGCAGCTGGTTGCACAATATCCGATTATTATTACATAAGTGAATTAAATAAAAATAAGAAAATTAGACCAAAAATATTGATTTGAGTTGACATATTTTATTAGCTTTTTAAGCCTTTTTTGGCTTTGAGTCTAGACAAAGTTTAGACTAGATGGACGTTTAAGGCATAACACTAATTACAGTCACATCACTAATTACACAGCCTTTTACCACATAAATAAAGATGAGGACTTAAATTGTTATTTGAGAGGGAGCGTTTTAAAATGTATTATCTTAAATCTGTTACAGTGTACAAAACAAACATTCTGGCAGCAAGATGAACACTGACAATATTACCACAAGCCTACTATTAATAATGAATCCTCCACTTTCATTTTACAGTAAATATACAAGATAACGGTAATTGTGTTTGAATGAGTATTACAGAGAGTTGTGTAATAAATATGCATAAATTTGCATTTTTTTATTATTTCATTATTATTTATTCATTACAATAATTACTGTTTTATTTCTAAAAGCTGTTTTCTGGCTTATATATAGGGACTCATAAACAACTATCTCTAAACAAAAATAAAACACAGCTGTGGATCATTCAGGTAACAACACAGTATTAAAAATCAAGTGTATGTAAACTTTTGAACGGGGTCATTTTTATAAATTCAGCTATTATTTATATATTTTGTGGACTATATGTGAATGTATTTTATGTGAAATATCTTATTCAGGTCAGTACTAAATAAAAAATAACATGCATTTGTATAATCCCTCTTATTTTGGCAAAATAATTAACATTTTGCAGATTCTGCAAGGTGTATGTAAACTTTTGACTTTAACTGTATATACTATATATATAATTTAAAATCTCATAAGATTTCTGTTTCAAGTAAAAGTGAAAAATATATATTTATTAATTTATTTATAGTTTATTTAGATAATTAATGGCTATTTTATGTTTTTATGTGTTTGTGTTTTTATCTGTATCATTCGTTTTACACATTTTGTCCACTCAGTGTTTTTCATACATTATACAAACCACAATTACAATATAAAATGACTTGCTTCACACACAGGATTTAAATTCTATATGGTTTATTTACAACCTTAATGTGAAATCCAATTATGAATTGTTTTGTCCTAAATAATAGTTTTTTTCTCTGATTGATAAGCTCATCATCTTGAGTCATTAAACTTGAATGACAGCAACAATTCCTTGCTTGACGTTGGAAACTGTTCTAAAAAATCGATTGAACGGTAAAATGTGTGTTGTAGCTTGCTGTATGGTCTGACATTTTTGCATATTTTGGTTTAGAAAACTTTCTCATCTAAATAATTAATTGTTGTCTTTGATTATTGTTAATCAATTTTATTTATTAGTCCTTCCAACCTTATTCAATACAAAGCTAGTCAGGGTGATGGCAGATGGACAAACGAATGGAAGACTGGATGGATGGCTTGATTGCTGGATTGATAGGTTGATGGAGGTGGGATGGATGGATGGATGGGATGGGTGGAGAGGTGAATGGATAGATGGATTAGACGAAGCTGGCCTGTTTTCTTGCCCCAGTACTTGGTGGAATGGTCTTCATCATAATTAAAATGATAAGTAGTGCACAGGGTGGAATCAATCTGCATGTGGAAAAACAAACAGACTGTCATTGAATCCTCAAGATGAATTGGTTAACAGGCCTTTACCTCAATGGCTGAAACATTACGGGACAAAATAGAAAGCCATCGACATTCACTCTCTAATCAACTAAATGATGAAAAAGCAGGTTCTAGGAGAGACTAGAGGTTGAGAGAGAAAGAGATATTGACTTGTTTAATATTTATGTCTTGAGAGGAACTTCAAGGAGGGACAACAAACTAAAGCAGCAGCTCTGCAAACTTCTTGACCTTGGTGATCTGTTCTAAAGCAGGCGTGTTAATGTCCTCAGTCCTTTTTTCATCCAGCATCGATAACTGATGCACAAGCCCTTGTCAATGAATGCCAACTAACAACGCGTTTTGACACGATTCGCTAATTTTTCCGGCTTGTCGGCTAACTTGCTGCCCATATTTACCAGTGAATGATGGTTGCAGAAGGCTGCGTATGGATCTATGGGCATTTTCATTAACAAAGGAGCCATTTCATGATTACCAACAGTCTGTAAATCACCAGCTTTCTTTGGGAGGCACCGGCCACAGCGAAGGAAGCACAGACACAACCAGAACTAATGACCTAGACCGATTTTCTATATTGCAATTGACTCATGGGTTTTAGCAGGGTTCCTCAGTGGGCGAACCCACCTCTGAAGCTCAGGATCCTCCCTTGGGTGTCTCTGTCTGAGGGACACGCATTCTTCTGAGCAGGTGCTGTTCTGTACTAATCCACCTTATTAAAACAGACCTGATGATTGAGACAGAAGCATTATTCATAACTTTTATATTTCCATACCGGGCGTTAGGCCAGGCTTTTTCATTTATGAGCTTTCCTCTGTAGAAATGAGGAATGGGAGCCAATTTTTAAATTAAATCTGACCTCTTTTTTCACTCGTACATAAATGGTGCATCATTTTTTTTCTTTTTGCCATTCAAGGTAAATTTCTCGTCTCCCCCTCTATCTCTCTCTCTCTCATGCACGGATGAGTGCTGGGAATCTCGGTTGTCCCGGGGTGGATTCTGTCATCATATTTGAGGATCCTGCTAGCGAACAGAGGCAAATAATCATAGATCATTAATCACAATCAGGGCTTTGGGTCACCGGCAGAAATGCCTGGTGGTGGAGTCAATGAGAAGGTATGAGAGCGAGATAAAGCCGAGTATTATGTGCATGCTGAATGAATGGAGTATATAGGATAATGCTAAGCAATAGGGATGATATGGTTATGAAAAACAGAGCTGCTTTTGGGCAACTGAAGAGCTTGAGAGTTGAAGTGACGAGCTTTGCGCTGACGCTCTGGAGCAGCATCAAAGAGGCTGGCCAGCGTTACTGGAGCAGCACCCACTAGGAGCCTGCTATTTGGGTCAGAAATGAAAACTGAAAGGTGGAGCTTATCACCAGGATGAAGGGATAAAAATGAAATGAAATGAAAGAATGAGAAAGGGAGGGAGGGAGGTGAATAAAAGGGACCTGTCATTTCACTCCTGCTGAGGTCAATCTGCCATTGCCTAAAGACAATGTAGCCATCACGTTTGTCAGACTGCAAATGTGAGATATAACCTTGGATCGTCCCGAAAGCTTCAGGTGTTAAAAGTCGCTGCAAGGCCAGCGGCGACATAAAGGCTTTTACATGAATCTGAATTATGTTCTTACAGTCTTACACAATCTATTTAAGATTCTGGTCTCAAATTTGTTTCCGCTGCTTTGGCAACAGGGTTTCATTCTATTTGATAATTTGTTCAAAGCGTGAGAATTAATGGTGGAAGGGGGGACCAAAGAGAATGCTGAGTTTGGGGAGTTTTTTCAGAATGCATCTACAGATTTCTCCATTTCATATTGATTAGCCTGGGGTGAGGATGGATGTTGCGTAATAGATTTTGATACAGTATCTCAGCAGCTGCAGGCTTTATGATGGCTACATCTTCATCAGTCTCTAGCTTGGCATTATGGCCTGATGCACACATGCCAGCTTTTATTAAATATGATTAAACATGGAAATGAGTGCTATGCCCACATCAGCATACACAGCATACATATATATTTTATTGCTTCAGTGTTTGTTGATTCTGTTTTAGCGCAGTCAGTCAAGTCTGTCTGTTCAGGGCATGGGACAGCACTGCCAGTCAAATGTTTAGGATCAGTAAGACTATGATTTTTTTTTTTAAAGAAGTATCTTACGCTCATCAAGACTGCATTTATTGGATCAAAAAGACAATAATGCTGCGAAATTTTATTACAATACAAAATAATGGTTTCTAATTTAATATATATTAAAATATTTTTTTTCCTGTATTTTCATCAGCCACCATTACTTTGGTCTTCAGTGTCACATGATCCTTCAGAAATCATTCTAATATGCTGATTTATTATTAGAATTGTCTATGTTGTTCTGTCAGATATTTTTTGGAACCTGTATTTCTTTTTTCAGGATTCTTTGATTAATAAAAAGTCTAAAAGAACAGCATTTATTCAAAATAGAAATATTTTGTAACAATATAAGTCTTTGCTATCACTTTTTATCAGTTTAACACATCCTTGCTGAATAAAAGTAATATTGTCTTTCAAAAAAGGAAAAATTTACTGAACCCAAACTTTTGAACAGTAGTGTATATTGTTAAAAAAGATTTCTATTTTGAGTAAATGCTGTTCTTTTTAACTTTTTATTCATCAAAGAATCCTGAAAAAAAGTATCACAGGTTCCAAAAACATATTTTATAACTGTTTCCTGCACTGATAATAAATCAGCATATTAGAATAATTTCTGAAGGATTATGTGATACTGAATACTGGAAAAATGATGCTGAAAAATTCAGCCTTGATCACAGAAATAAATTTGATTTTTTTATGTATTTTAAAATAGAAGAACGTTATTTTACATTGTAATAATATTTCACAATATGATTTTTTTTCTGCATTTTTTATCAAATAAACGCAGCCTTGATGAGCATTCGAAATTTATTTCAAATACATTAAAAATCATACTGATCCCAAACTTTTGACCGGCAGTGTAGGTGTATGTTCTAGTTATGTTTGATGTTTGCACAGTTTCCAGGCTTAAAAGTATTTACTTCACACACAGGACTATTAACAAGCAACCAATACTATAATATTTTGTAGCCAAAGCTGCATTTATTTGATAAAGCTGTTATTTTTTCCAAATGTTCTGTTTTAATTTTTCTGCACCATTTGTTTTTCCGTTTTAATTTTTCTAGACTTTGAATTAATGGTTAAATTAAAAAACATCAAAAAGCACGTCTAATTAATTGAAATCATGAAATGTACACAATTTAACAGCAGTTTATTAAAAATGTAAGAAAAATTGCATTTTAAAGGCCCTATGAAGTTTAAGGGTTTTATTAAATTTTAATAATCAAAAGCTTCTCAAATTAATTGATTTCATTAATAATAATTTTGTAACATAAAAATAATAATAATAATTTATTATTAACATAATATTATTTAAACATTTTAATATTGTTACGGTTTGACGTGCAGGATGAGACGAGACGAGACGATATACACAATAAACACTATTTTAATATAATTCTCAAAGATGAACAAGGCAGGAACACAGATGATAGTCCTCACACGAGTAACATATAACATGAACAAAGACCGACGGTGAACTCATAAAACAGATAGACTTTTAAAGACACACTAATCAACAGACACAGGTGACACAGATGACTAATGATACAAGGACAGGTGCTAGAAATAATGATGAGGGCTAAACCAAATGACACAGATCAACGGGGGGGAAAACAAATGGGATAAACCAAAGACATGAACTGACAGAACTGTGACATTACGCCCCCCTCCGAATAGGCGCGTCCTCGCGCCGTAGAAAAAGAAAAACAAAACAGAAAAGAGGGGCGAAAAAAAAGGAAAATGTCCATGGTGGCTTCGGCGGAGGACGCCACCCCAGGAGGGGGACCAAAACAAAAGTCCAGGTGAAAGACAGTACAGTCCAGAGGGGCGACGACGGAGGGAGGAGCCAGGGAGGACATGGGTGGGGCGTAAGGCAGGAGGAACTGACCCAGACCGCAGCCATGATGACGGCCCACTGTGGAGCCGACGGAGGGAGGAACCATGGTGGATGAAGGCGTGCCGACTCCATGGGGCCGACCGACAGAGGCGGAGCAGATGGAGAAGGAGCCCGAGGCGAAGACGGAGAGCCGATGATCCGGGGTGACGCCGAGGATCCGGAGGGCCAAGGTGGAACAGGCTCTGGCGCCCGAGACGGAGGCGGAGTCCCGGAGATCCGCGGCGGAGCCGGAGCGACAGAGGATGGAGGCTGTGCCCGCAGGAAGGAGGAGTCCCAAGGAGCCGGTGGGACGGCGCGACGAGGCACAGCCGGAGGAGCAGAGTCCTGAGGTGACGATGGGGTGACGACTGACCAGGGCGGAGCCGAAAAGACGATGGAGCCCGGTGGAGCTGGTGGATCGACGGGCGACGGTGTAGAGGAGGGCGTCGAGAGCCGTGGTGGAACCGCGGGGTCGAAGGGCCGAGGCGGAGTCCAGGACTCGGAGGCTGGAGGCGGAGCTGAGGGATCCTCCAGCCGAGACGCTGATGGTAGCTGGCAGTCCCGCGGCGAGCCCACTGCACAGGTGGTGGGCTGAGGGTGAGCTGAGGGGCTGTCAGGGGACAGCGGCGGCCAGACGAACATGGCATCAGATGACAGAGGGTGGGTGGGTGGGAATTCCGGGCAGACAGGACAGACGGATATTTCCATATCAAAGTCAATTAAGTTACCAGAGTTATCTTCGATGAGATCCGAGAAAAAGTCTATTAAGTCCCCAGAATTAGGTCCAAGCTCACCCTCAGTGGTGGTGCAGTGGGCAGGGCTCTCTATCGCCCTCTCTCGCTCCACGTGGCAATCCACCGTCGCCGATGTTGCAGTCGGCTCTCGCACCTGGTCAGATGGGTCAGGCTTTGGCTCTGTCGCTCTCGGCTCTGGCTCTCCATCTGCGGTGGGTTCGGGCTGCAACTCCGCATGTCGGGGTGATGTTTGGCTGGGTTCTGGGTCTGGAGTGGGGCTGACGTCCTCCTTGACGATGTCGACAGTCCAGGATGACTGGCAGGACGCCAACACCCACTCGATGACATCCGGCAGGCTCTCTTGAGGACCCTCCCCGGATAGCAGCGCCTTGGTGGCAGAGTTCAGTCCTAGGCGGTAGTGGACACATAGGCTGCTATCCGGGAAGTGTGACTGGTTTGCCAGGAAGAGAAACTCACGTGTGTGGTCCTCAAGAGAGCGTTCCCCCTGCCTCAGGAGGATCAGGAGAACTGTGGGGTCCATGAAGAAAAACCAAAAAAAACAAAACACTGAGGCTAACAAAACGAAAAAATAAACGTAGGGGAAGGTGCCGGAAAAAACTGTTTCGGTCGGTCTTTCTGTTACGGTTTGACGTGCAGGATGAGACGAGACGAGACGATATACACAATAAACACTATTTTAATATAATTCTCAAAGATGAACAAGGCAGGAACACAGATGATAGTCCTCACACGAGTAACATATAACATGAACAAAGACCGACGGTGAACTCATAAAACAGATAGACTTTTAAAGACACACTAATCAACAGACACAGGTGACACAGATGACTAATGATACAAGGACAGGTGCTAGAAATAATGATGAGGGCTAAACCAAATGACACAGATCAACGGGGGGGAAAACAAATGGGATAAACCAAAGACATGAACTGACAGAACTGTGACAAATATCAGGAATACTGTTTATATTTTTCTGGTAAATAAATGTTGGTAAATATTTTTTCTGTTAAATATTCCTTAAAAATTATGCTTCAGTAATAATTGTATTAGTAGTAGTAGTGGTGGTTATTACAAGTATTATTATATAAAAAATATATATATTTTAATCTATTTTATTTTATTTTAATTCTATTTTTTCCTTGGCATCAGAAAGTTTGAAAACCCATGTTGCAGGCTGTTTAACTTTTCACTTCACTTTATGTTCACTTCAAAAAAAAAAAAAAAAAAAAATGCCAGCTTTACTTTGATCTCATATTTTGCTTGCTTTATTTTTTAAATAAATTGTTTTCCAAATCATTTTTTTCTTTCCAGTGAAATTAATTCTAGCAAATTCTGTATAATGTCTGTACTAAAATTATTAAAAACAAATAAATAAATTGGCAAATTACTAATTACTAGCCTTTAAACGCTTGTAAATATTATTCTTTTAATTTCTTAGCAAACTGTAAGTGAACTGTGTCCAGCGCTAATGAGATTTTCTGTGAAGTTACACAATATATCATGGCATGATTTTTTTTCCCACATTGCCCAGTCAGGGTGAGTGGGACACAGTTACATTTGCATTGCAGAATATTATTGTCAGGTTCTGTGGCAGCTTGACTGCCATGGCAACAAACAGCAGGACCTATTGGCAACTGAGCAAAACATTATTTAATTTTAGGTGAAAATAAGCGGTTTAAAAGTGTCAGATCACATCTTATCGCCGTTCATGTAGGAATCATAGCAACCGGTGCTTATTTTAAACACTTTACCTATCTTTTAATCTTCTATACTGGTATACAAATGATTCATTTCAGATGAGAATGAATGTACAGTGATGCAGCCCCTTTTATTGACTGTTTGGTTGAGGCAGATTGTGATGGTGGTTATGCAGCACACTCTCAACTAATGACTTCTAATGGCAGTTGTCTTGGGAAGTGTTTAGGAGCCAATTTTTCCGCATTAGTGCAGGTTGTGACGATGTGAAAGAAACGTGTGCGGGTTTGAAGGAAGGAGAAATGCAAGGGAAGGGGTCGCGGGGGGCCTCGGGGCTCACCTGCTCACGACACCTCATTTATCAACAGAGGCCCTCAAACAGATGGTGCCATTCCAGATCCGCACAAGTATGTTGACATGATACGCCGTCAAAGGGAGAGAGCGAATTGAGCGTACCTGAACTGAACTTTTGAATTGAACTGAATTGAATTAAATGCGACAGATGGATGGTGTGATTAAAGCCGGGGAAAAAAGGCAGAGATGAAAATTTACATAGAAGGAGCAAACACCACAATGAAATGGAAGACCTATTCAGTGTTCAAGAGAGGGCAAGAAGGGAAAGTTGGCAGGAAAGAAGGACACACTCTCGCCGAGTCTCCTCTGTCATCTACAAAGCAGTTAAATAAATCATTCTCTCATTCCCTATTCTCTTATCCCTCTCTCCTCTCTTTGCCTCCTTTAATCTCTCAGCACTGCTGCTGCTGTGCTCTCAAAAGCTCCAAATACAGACACTCCGCACCAGGAAGTGCTCTCAGCTCACACTCATAAGAGCTTTATTGGCTTTGTTTTATGTATATATGTGTGAGGCTGTCTATGTATGTAAGACAGTGAGAGACATGAAGCGATTTAGTTTTTTATGCAATTTTACACAACATGGAGGCCAAAAAGTATGTGTAAACCTGCTTCTGATTAAACGGACTGTTCACCCCAAAAATAAAATTCTATCATTCATTAATGACCCTCATGACGTTTCAAACCCGTAAGACCTTCATTCATCTTTGGAACACAAATTAAGATATTTTTGATGAAATCCGACAGCTTTCTGACCCTGCGTATACAGCAATGCAACTGACACATTCAAGGCCCAGAAAGGTAGTAAGGACATCAATAAAATAGTCCATTTGACATCAGTTGTTCTCCATAATTTTACGATGCTACAAGAATACTATTTGTGCGCATCTCTTGGACATATTTTAAAGATTATATGCTGCGAACTTTACATTTTTCACATATGTTTTAAAATCCAGTGTTTATAGTTCATCACAGTTGTAAACATGACGGCTTTCTTCTTTTGTGAGGGAGTTTGGTGACACAATGTTTTTGTTTCCTGGCGGAACTGTTATGTGGAGAAACGAGACTGTGAGGCGAGCGGATCCATATGCGAGCTTTATTAGAAAACTTAGACAAGATCAAACACAGGCAGGGTCAACCATTGGCAAACAGGTATAGTACGGGCAAGACATGAGAGGAATCCAGGGACGGGTGAGGGTCGATCAGCGGCAAACGTAATCCAAATGGGCAAGGCAAAAGGGGAATAGACAGTCCAGAGATCGATCGAGGGGCGAACAGAGTCCAAAACGGCAAGACGAAGAGTAATCCAGGGCAGGCTGCAGGCTGCAGACTAGACTAGACAAGAAAACCAGGCAAGGTATCCAAAACACAAAAGACTAGACTACGAAACAAGACTAGGAACAAGATTAACTAAACAAGGGAGTGGCTCCGTAAAGTAGCTGTCGCTTGGAGAGTGATAAACGCTATGACAATACTCGGCCCAGAATGATTGTGATGACCTCGTATTTATACGGTTGGTGATTGGTTACAGGTGAAAGTGCAATGGAAAATGGGAAGTGTAGTCCAGGGTGAAGTGTGAAAGTCAATGTAATGAGCGGGCAACCTCTGGCGGTGAGCGAACGGAAGAACTCGGGCAGAGTTCGTAACAGGAACATTACAGAACTCCTGGAAATCCTGTATAATCTAACCAAACCGATGACGACTTTGAAACTCCTAAAATGTTTCCAGCTAAGTGTGCCGTATGCTTCAGACGTTCAGTCAATGGTCCGTGGACGTGACGTTTGAGGCTGAGACTAATTCTGACGTAGAACGTAGAACATGAGAGTTAGTAATTGAGTCATTCCACGAACCCGGTACGATTTGGACACATTTTTAGATTTTTTACCAAAATGTATTGCTTCTCTGAACATTAATGACATATTTAACTTCCAGAAAAACTTATTTTCCCACCTCAGGCATCAAATCCCTACTATTATTGGTCATTATTTTAAGATATGGCCATATATTGATGTTTATCTGCTTACCCCCAGGGCATCCAAGATGTAGGTGACTTTGTTTCCTCAGAAAAACACAAACAAAGATTTTTAACGAAAACCGGTACAGTCTGCCAGCCAAATAATGGACATGGATGGGCACCAAACCTTTAAAAGTAAACAAAAACATGCACAGACAAATCCAAATTACACCCTGCGACTCGTGACGATACATTGATGTCCTAAGACACGAAACGATCGTTTTTTGCGAGAAACTGAACAGTATTTATATAATTTTTTACCTTTGATACACAGCCACGTCCATCTGTCATTAGAACGAGCTTTCCATCCGGCTCGTTACACGTGTACGCGCTCTGGCGTAGAATACGCAAACGCCGTAAGGGGAAATCAGTGAAAAGTCCCGGATGAGTTTGCGCAAACGTAATATTTTAGCTTCGGTTTGAACAATCAGGATAAGCGCAAATAATTACCATTTTGAATAGCCGCTATACCCACAATCTCTGTGCTCTATGTAAACAATGAGTGTTGTATTCATGCGACAGATCGCTTCCAGCGTTTGCGTATTCTACGCCAGAGCACGTACACGTGTAACGAGCCGGATGATGAGCTCGTGCTCATGACAGATGGACGTGGCTGTGTATCAAAGGTAATTGAACAAATACTGTTCAGTTTCTCACAAAAACCGATCGTTTTGTGTCTTAGGACATCAATGTATCGTCACGAGTCGCAGGGTGTAATTTGGATTTGTCTGTGAATGTTTTTGTTTACTTTTAAAGGTTTGGTGCCCATCCACTCAGATTATTTGGCTGACAGACTGCACCGGTTTTCTTTAAAAAACTCCGTTTGTGTTCTGCTGAGGAAACAAAGTCACCTACATCTTGGATGCCCTGGGGGTAAGCAGATACACATCAAATTTTCATTTTTGGGTGAACTATCCCTTTAACACTGAGATGTGAAAATCTAGGCAGAATACACATGCGCACACACAGCTTTAACATGGACATTACTACATTCAACATATGCATGTGATATAAGACTCTTGATCAAATATAATAATGTATTTAAATTACTGTATAACTTCATCTCACAACCCTGTTATGATCAAATAAGTAACAGGGTTGAGTGTGACGGTGTGATTTTTTTGCTCTAAATGGCCACTGCTCTAAATCTAGAGAATAACAGGAGAGCACATGGCATTCATGATATTAGGAAATCATGTATATTGTTAAAATATCAAGATCATTTTCACAAGTATTTAACAAGGTTAAGTCGTTAAGCTTGACAACCACAATATCACAACATTAATAAGTTATAGTTATAAAAGAAGGTGGTAACTTGCCTCTGTCTGCTCACAATGTTGTTTAGAAGACTTCTATCATGTCACTTCCTGTTAATGATGTCACATACCTGTAAGTATCAGTTCATTATTTTTATAGGGGGAGAATGTTTTGTGTAATGGGGTTGAGGGGGTTACTGAGGTACTTTTTAACTTTTAAACCTTGTTAAATTTTTAACTTTTAAATCTTATTAAAGGAGACATTTCAATGAATACAAAAAGCTTTAAAAAATAGATTTTGGTGACCCGATAGAAAAAAAAAAATTAAAAAGGTCAGAGGGACTCGAATCGTACTGGTTTCACGGAATGACTAAATTAATGACAGAATTTTCATTTTTGGGTGAACTATCCTTTTAACAGGTTTTTAGCCATTTGCTATTAGTAGAATATTTTTCTGTTCCAGCATGACCGCCAGTGCCCCTGTGCACAAAATAAGGTGCAAAAATAAATGGTTTACAGAGTGTGGTGTGAAAGAACTTGACTCGTCCGCACAAATCGTGACCTGAACCTCACTGTACACCTTTGGAATAATTGGAAAGGTAATTGCAGTGCAGGCTATTTATTGATTGATTAGTTTTGTTTTTTTCCATTAAATTAATCATGGATGTTATGGTACATTTAATTTGGTATGGTACATTTGTTTAATGATAATTTATAGATCTCTTATGATTAATTATGAATTAAAGAATCAGTGACTCATTTTTATATCTTTTATGCATTTTTAACCTCATTTAAAGTTTTTTTTTACTTTTTGGTAAATATAAATTTTTTACTTAGTACAGACTTTGTTGTGTGGAGTTTGTGCAGTGAAAAATCTCTAAACCTTCTGCACCTGGTGGGTGGTTCATTTTAAAGTTTCAATTAAAATAAAATAAATATTAAATTAAAATTCATTTGAAAAAAAAAAAACATCAATAACAGGTTGGTATTTTGAAAAGGCATGTTATTCATCTTTCTGTAAACAATTTATCTATAAAGTATGTTTCTTGACCTTGTAATTTTTCATGAACGCTTTAATAAAAAAAATGTTATAACATATTCTGTACTTCCCCAATAATTTAGTCAACTTACAGGTATAGTTCACCCAAAATAAAATAAAAAAAATCTGCCATTAATTACTCACTTGTTTACAAGTAGAGAAATGCACACCAATGCATCATGCACTCTTAAAAATAAAGGTATTTCATGATGCCATAGAAGAACATTTTAAGTCTAAATGGTTCCATAAAGAACCTTTAACATCTGAAGAACCTTTTTTCTTCATGGTGAAAGAAGTTTCTTCAGATTATAAAAAGGTAAGAAAGAGATGGTTCATTAAAGGTGCCATAGAATGCATTTATACAATATTTTAAATTGTCCTCTGATATCTACATAGAAGGTATATGGCATAGGAAAGGGCAAAAATTCTCCAGAAACGGTTTTACAGGTACAACCCTATGATTTGTCCCTAGAATGAAATGCTCTGTTATTGCCTTATTTGGAAGCTTCATGAATATTAATGAGCTCTGCTCTGATTGGCTGTTTCACAGAGCTGCTCATCTCTATAGCTGGCACATGGATAAAAATATATATTGAATTAGGAGCTCTAGCCGCTTTTAATATGTGGTTTGTTGAATCTGCCATTTTGAATTCCGACATTTTACTCTCTCATTACTGTGATCACATGTTCTCTGTGTAAAGTTATAATGCAGAGGGAGTGCTTACTTACCACACAAGTTCAGCTGCTTGACAGTGATACTCGGGATCTGTACATCATTCGCCATCATCAGCGCAGTCATCTCTCTGTTTATGTGGTAAGTGAAATCTTTTGTACTGCAATGTAACAGGCTAGCGCTAGCATTAAGCTAACCGTGTCCCTTCAGTGGCTTGCCTTATTTTACTGGTGTACTGACTTTACCAATGCAAATGTTGGGGGTGTAACTATTAACGATCCCGACTATTGCGTAATAGTCAAGTTATGCTGGAATTGACCTATTTTTCGGTGGTCTTTTGCAAACACTAGATTTATATAAGGAGGAAACGATGGTGTTTGAGACTCATGGTATGTCATGTCCATGTACTGAACTGTTATTATTCAACTATGCCAAGGTAAACACAGTTTTCCATTCTATGGCACCTTTAAAGAACTTTTGACTGAATGGTTCTTTGTGAAACCAAAAATGGTTCTTCTATGGCATCGCCGTGAAGAACCTTTTAAAGCACCTTTATTTTTAAGAGTGTGGTACTCATTAAAAGGTATTTTCAAAGCTTCATAAAATTAAGGTTAAAACCTTTCTGGGCCTTTCAGTTGTGTTGCTGTCTATGGAGGGTCAGAAAGCTCTCGGATTTCATCAAAAATACCTTAAATTGTCACTCCTGAAGATAAACAAAGCTCTTACGGGTTTGAAACAACATGAGGGTGAGTAATTAATGACAGAATTTTCATTTTTGGGTGACTAGCCCTTTAAATCCTGCATCCTTTTTACATCAAAAAACATAATTTGGCTATTTTCGATTCTGTTTTCACCCATTCTTTGAATCACGCTGTTTGTTGGCTTGCCACATTCAACAGTTTTGCATATTAAAGTAATAAATGGACGCTGCTGTGATGTACATTCATATCAAATGATCTGTAACCAACAAAGCAATAGTGACACATGGTAAAAACGTTAGTCACACTTGTGTGTTGTGACATTACTGTCAGCTCCAATCTAGTCAGCATTGTATCTCTTTTAGTTTCAGTCTCTCTGAAAAGTCTTTTGAAATGTCTTGTTTAAAAACGGCCAAAGTAAAATTAAGAGAACAAATGAACAGTGACGGTCTAGAATGTAGTTACTCCTACTATATGCGTGAATCGGTGGGCGAACTGAAGAAGTAATGATGGAGAAGTAGGCATCGAAAGACCATCTTTCATCACACTATGACGTCAGATTGAAATAAATATGAGTCATTTTGGCAGCTTGGTTTCATTAAAAGCTGTTTTTGGACTAACAAGGAAGTTTTGAGTTCTGAAACTCTTATGGACTTTTTAGTCCGCAAATCATTTTCATAGACTTACCTTATTGAAAACAGGTTTTGAACACAGATATTTTTGTTATGTACTCCCTCAAAATTCATTACGTTTTACCCAAAAAAAATCACATTTAAAAGAAAGGCCCTTTAGCCATGTTCTTAAATCTATTGGAAACCTTCCCAGACGAGTGGAAAACTAGCTTCAAAGACAAGACCAACTTTATTATTTTTATGTTTGTTTTTTTTTTTTTAAATGAAATGCCCACCAAGCATATACATAAAGCTGTGTTGTTCAGGTGTCCACACATTTTCGGCCTTTCGGTGTCTTTCTTCTAGTCTAGTGGCTTGCATGCAAAATAAAAAAGGTGACAGAAAAGTCCAGAACCTGATCACTCACAGTAATTGCGCATTCCAAACACGGTGACAACTCATCTGTCTCATCTGTAAGCACAAATCATTTATACTCTGCTGGAGGAAAAACAAAACTTAATCAGTGGGATACCTCATTATATAGCTGAATGAATGTGATCGCTCGCTACACACAGGGTTTCCTTAAAAAGCCAGACAGCGTCTCTTTCTCACGGTCCAAACGAAAAATTATCATCGATACAGACTTTTCTCTGACTTTGAAGAATCAAAGCGTGCTGTGTGAGGTGGCGAGGGAGCGAGATTCTCCCTGTGACCTCATTCCCTCCCTCATTGGATCAACACTGCCCAGGTGTTTGTGTGTGTGTGTCTGCAGTCACAAAGTTCAGCCCCTCGAGCCTCGCAGTCTGCTCGGTTATGAGCCGGCGCTGCGTCTCTGTTGTCAAATACGAGCGGCTGGGGGCTGCTGTTTGTGGCTGACCCCAAAACTCTCTGGATGAGGATGGAATAAAAATATAATGGGTTCTGGAAACCAGAACGAGAAATGGTTGACTCCTTGAAGGGAGTTGGGTCCAGTCATTCAGGATTCAAGGTGTGTGTTTGTGTGTGTGTGTGTGTGTGTGTGTATGTGTGTACCTGGTATTCATCACGTTATGGGGACCAAATGTCCCCACAAGGATAGGAATACCAGTAGATTTTGACCTTGTGGGGACATTTCTCAGGTCCCCATGAGGAAACAGGCTTATAAATCATGCACAATGAGTTTTTTTGATGAAGTAAAAGTGTGCACAATCTCCTGTGAGGGCTAGGTTTAGGTGTAGGGTAGGTGTAGGGCGATAGAAAGTACGGTTTGTACAGTATAAAAACCATTACGCCTATGGAATGTCCCCATAAAACATGTAAACCCAACATGTGTGTGTGTGTGTGTGTGTGTGTGTGTGTGTGTGTACCTGGTATTCATCACGTTATGGGGACCAAATGTCCCCACAAGGATAGGAATACCAGTAGATTTTGACCTTGTGGGGACATTTCTCAGGTCCCCATGAGGAAACAGGCTTATAAATCATGCACAATGAGTTTTTTTGAGGAAGTAAAAGTGTGCACAATCTCCTGTGAGGGCTAGGTTTAGGTGTAGGGTAGGGTTAGGGCGATAGAAAGCACGGTTTGTACAGTATAAAAACCATTACGCCTATGGAATGTCCCCATAAAACATGTAAACCCAACATGTGTGTGTGTGTGTGTGTGTGTGTGTGTGTGTGTGTGTGTGTGTGTGTGTGTGTGTGTGTGTGTGTGTGTGTGTGTGTGTGTGTGTGTGTGTGTGTGTTTGTTTGTTTTTGTGACATATCAGGACACAAATTGGTGTAATAACCTGGGTATGACATAGGTATTACAAGGAGAGGGTGACTTATGAGGACATTGCCCATGTCCCCACTTTTCAAAAGACTTATAAATCATACAGAATACTTTTTTTGAGAATGTAAAGATATGCACAGTCTCCTGTGAGGGCTAGGTTTAGGTGTAGGGAAGGTGTAGGGTGATAGCAAATATCGTTTGTACAGTATAAAAACCATTACGTCTATGGAATGTCCCCACATTTCACAAAAACAAACATGTGTGTGTGTGTGTGTGTGTGTGTGTGTGTGTGTGTGTGTGTGTGTGTGTGTGTGTGTGTGTGTGTGTGTGTGTGTGTGTGTGTGTGTGTGTGAGATTAGTGTATTGATTGATGATGTGTTTTTATGTACAGTTGAAGTCAAACAATTACATACACCTTGCAGAATCTGCAAAATTATAATTATTTTACAAAATTAAGAGGGTTCATACAATATGCATGTTATGTTTTTTTTTATCTATTACTCACCTGAATAAGATATTTCACATAAAAGACGTTTACATAAAGTCCACAAGAGAAAATAATAGTTGAATTTTAATACTCTGTTGTTACCTGAATGATCCACAGCTGTTCTTTTTTTTTTTTTTTTTTTTGTTTAGTGATAGCTGTTCATGAGTCCCTAAACAGTTAAACTACCTGCTGTTCTTCAGAAAAAATCCTTTAGGTCTCACAAATTCTTTGGTTTTTTAACTTTTTTGTGTATTTGAACTCTTTCCAACAATGACTGTATGATTTTGAGATTCATCTTTTCACACTGGGGACAACTGATGGACTCACAAGTACCTTCTGTAGCTTCTGAAGGGCAGTACTAAATGAAAAATATACTGTACATATATATATTTAGGCAAAATAAGAAAAATGTACAAATCTTTATTCTGTTCAAAAGTTTTCACACCCTGGCTCGTAATGCATTGTGTTTCCTTCTGAAGCATCAGTGAGTGCTCGAACCCTCTGTAATAGTCTCTCAGTTGTCCTCAGTGTGAAAGGATGTATCTCAAAAACATACAGTCATTGTTTAAAAGGGTTCAAATACAAAAAATGCTGAAAAACTTAAGAATTTGTGAGGGGAAAAAATTCTGAAGAACAACAGGCAGACTTACAAACAAGGGACTTATGATCAATCACTAAGCAAAAAAAAAATCACAGCTGTGGATCATTCAGATAACAACAGTATTAAAAATCAAGTGTATGTAAACTTTTGAACGAGGTCATTTTTATAAATTCATCTATTATTTTCTCTTGTGGACCATATGTAAAAGTCTTTCATATGAAATATCTTATTCAGGTCAGAGCTAAATAAAAAATAACATGCATTTTGTATGATGTCTCTTATTTTGGTAAAATAATTAACATTTTGCAGATTCTACAAGGTGTATGTAAACTTTTGACTTGGTTGTAAAAAACACTAGTAGTGTTTTTAAAGGAGACAAGATGTAAAAACTCTCACGTGTCCCCAGAATGTGGGCTGTGCCTTTACAGCTCATACCTCAGATATTTTGCTAAATAGTCATGTCTATTGCGCTGAAATCATGCATTTTAAATCCATATCACTTTAAACTTCTGATAAACGGTTTTCTGAGTGCACACATCCGAAGCATGCACACAGAAAGCAGCTGTCACACGGCATGTGAATATTAATCTAAGTTCTCTTTCATGTCTTATTGCGCTTAAACTGTCAAATACACACAAGTTTATGTTAAAAACACATTAAAACAGTCGGTTATGTCTGTGAAGGTAAACAGCTGGGAAAGAAATCACATGTTTATATTAGATGCTTCAGCAGCGTAATATACAGTAAATAAATCAGAGGCTCTGAGGCTGGGACTCTAAATTCTGTTCATTTCTGTTAAATTCAGCCAACAACAGAACAGTTACCAAGCTTTGCTCAAACTTTCGCCATGGCATTAAAACTGGTACACGGTTGTCGTTTGCAAAAACACAATGGCAGTGCCGTGGGTGAACACTCGCAGATTAAGGGGCGGTAATATTATAATAAGATCCCCTTTCTACGTCACAAGGGAAGCGAAATCTGAGTGGCGCATTTTACCACACATTTTCTGGGTTGGTAGAAGCACCAGGGACCAGATTATAGCAGATAAACGCGGTCAGATTTTCATGATATGTCACCTTTAATGTCTGTCGATGGAGTTGAGAGAACCTTTGTTCCCCATTGTTTGGACTTAATTAATTGACCAGCTGTAATGGACCAAACCCCGTGCCCTCTTTATAGGCCACAGAAACTCACAAGCTCCCCAAAACTACCCCTATGGTATTGTTTAGCTCAGCCCTGAATGCATTTTTGCTATCCCACCAGCCTTTTGTCGTATTCAAGCACAATTAATTTTCGAGTAATGTCCCATATGGCCTATTGTAGCACACATATTTCTCAGCCGTGATTATTTCCATATTGCGCATTGTTGATAACAGCAATATCGTCTCCGAACACAGTCAGCGGCTTTCTCGACTGAAGGCTTTTTAGAAAAGGTCCAGCTATTTTGATGAGTGTCGGAGATGATAGCAGCGCCTGTGATTGCACAGGCATCATTTATGTTTCCCTTCGCTAGATATAACCATCAAATAGATGTCCACAAAGGACGTAAAGCCAGATTCTACAGTGTTGTCCGTAGTCTAAACAGCCTTTAGGTTGCGTAATTGAAAAAAGACATTATAAAGCTGTATTGCTTCTTTGTAAGGTCTAAAATAGCTAAAATGTTGTGATGACAGTGCAACCGCAAGCTGCTGGCTGCATACTAATGCAGGGCCGGGCTCTGCTGTGGTCATTTCATAGTCTGAGTCACACTTGATTTTGGGGTTGATTTCCATGTTTATGAAGTTTAGCGCTACAGGATTCAATTTATTTCATTGATCATTACATTTGATGATCTCTTTACTTGCTGTGATGTTAATTCTCCAGACTCTGAGTAGAAATTGCTCTTGGCATTAGAGGTCATGTTGTGATGAGGTGAAGGCAGGAAAGGGAACTGGATTCTCTCACAAGCTACTTAATGGAGCTACAGAGCACATGCCGCTGCACACGTCTGTAGGCCTTGATTTCAAGGGTACCTGCAGGTATTCTTTATGTGTATTATTGTTGGGTCATTTCTGGACCTTTTGTATTAGACTACCTTTTGAATTCTTTAAAATGAATATGCATAAGATGTATTTTCAAGAAGGATTTTTATAAGATGGTTTAACAGACTTTCAGAAATTTTCTTGCTTACCTCAGGCCCTTAAACTTTTTTAATTATAACACGATTATTTATTGCACAATGGCAATGAACAAGATGGAACCTAACAGGATGCAAATAAAAGGCTACTGTAATGTTTATGCTGTTTGTCCTTGAAGTGGTAATTTGAAGTTAATTTTGATATTTTGCACCTTTTTTTGATAATATACAGAATTCTGTCATTTTCTAGACCAGCGGTTCTCAATTCCAGTCCTCGCGCCCCCCCCGCTCTGCATATTTTGCATGTCTCGCTTAGTTAACACACCTGATTCAGATAACAAGCTCCTTAGAAGTGAGGTCCGTGCAGGATGTGTTCCGATTGACATTGCCTGCACAGTGTTCATTGCTCCCTAAGCGGGGGAAATCTGTTTACTATACTTCGAAACATTCATTCACATATTTACGCTACGCCACCACATGTAGCGTCTTCACACACAGATGAAACTTACTAGAGAAGTGTGACATAAATGCATCTGTAAATAAATGCATTTTAAATTTACGTCTCACACGCTTTAATGACCTTTAAATGGAACACATACGCTCGCTTCGAACTAATGAATAATGGCGGAATATCCTGTGATGTCCACTTCGAAGGGCAGTAACGTTGGAATAGAACAAACGTCGGAAGCGATACATGAAACACGCAAAATGTGCAGAGCGGGGGGGCGCGAGGACTGGAATTGAGAACCGCTGTTCTAGACAAACCAATTTATCAGAATTGCTATTGATAATACTGATATTATACTGATATTATTTGAGCTATTGTTTTCCTACCAAAAAGCAATATTTTTGTCTGATATAAGTCTTAGCTTAAAGCAATTATTTTTGCAATATGTATGTATATCAGAGTTATTTTAGTGTTGTTTATATACTATTAGAACATAAAATGTATTTTATTTTGAATTATATTTTATTTTTATATTTTAAGTTTTCATTGTAAATTGATATAAATAGATAGATAGATCATATAAAAATAATAGCTAATTATTTATTTTATTTAATGGTTTTTGAGTTTGAGTATATTTATTGACAGCTATACTATATATGCTTGTATGTGTATGTATATATATATATATACACAGTCAGACCCGATATTATTCATACCCCTGGCAAATTCTGACTTAAGTTACTTTTATTCAACCAGCAAGTTTTTTGTTTTTTTTTTAATTAGAAATGACACAGACGTCTCCCAGAAGATAAGAAGATGATGTACAAGAGGCATTATTGTGGAAAAGATTATTACTCATCTTTTATTTACATTTGAACAAAAAGTGGCATGTCCAAAATTATTCATACCCTTCTCAATAATCAATAGAAAAGCCTTTATTGGCTATTCCAGCAATCAAATGCTTCCTATAATTGCTGACCAGCTTTTTGCATGTCTCCACTGATATTTTTACCCATTCATATTTAGTGATGAGCTCTAACAATTTCAGGTTGGAGGGTCTCCTTGCCATCACCCTGATCTTTAGCTCCCTCCACAGATTCTCAATTGGATTTAAGTCAGGACTCTGCAAAACGTTAATGTTTTTGTCTGCTAACCATTTCTTTAACACTTTTGCTGTGTGTTTCGGGTCGTTGTCATGCTGAAATGTCCACTGGTGCCCAAGGCCAAGTTTCTTTGCAGACTGCCTGATGTTGTTGTTGAGAATTTTGATGTATTGCTCCTTTTTCATGGTGCCGTTTACTGTGATTAGTTTCCCTGGTCCACTGTCTGAAAAACACCCCCAAAACATGGATGGGATGGTGTTCTTAGGGTTGAAGGCTTCTCCTTTTTTACCCCAAATGAAGGCTACATCATTGTGACCAAACAATTCAATTTTTGTTTCATCTGACCATAAAACAGAAGACCAGAATTCTTCTTCTTTGTCCAGATGAGCATTTGCAAAGGCCAAGCGGGCTTTTGTGTGCCTTATCTGGAGAAGTGGTGTCCTCCTTGGTTTGCGTCCGAGGAACCCAGAGGTGTGCAGTGTCTGCCTTGAGATGTTGCCACCAGCAGAGCCCAGATTCATCAGGATGGCCTTGTTGGTGATCCTTGGATTGTTTTTTTTACCTCTCTCATTATCCTCCTGGCCAGCACAGGTGTCACTTTTGGCTTCTGACCACGTCCTCTGAGATTTTTCACAGTGCGGAACGTCTTGTATTTTTTAATAATACTTTGCACTGTAGCCACTGGAACTTCAAAACATTTAGATATGGTCTTATAGCCCTTTCCTGACTTGTGAGCAGCTGCATTGCGCAGCCACAAGTCCTCAGTGAGCTCCTTTGTCTTAGCCATGACTGTCCACAAACCAACAGCAGAGAGCTTCTGTTTTTCACCTGTTGAGTTGATTAAAACAGCTGTTCCCAATGAATCAGAGTAATTAGGATGCTTTAGAACAGCTTGGACTATTTGGAATAGTATAGAACTTGGACTGTGAAAGTTTGCAAAGGGTATGAATAATTTTGGACATGACACTTTTTGTTCAAATATAAATAAAAGCTGGGAAATATTTTAAAACCCAACAAATCTAAACTTTTGATTGGTAGTGTAGCCTTAGAACAATTTTTTAGAACAAACGGTTTTATTTTTTGGTAACAATATTCAACAATAACAATATAATATAATCTATTTTTTTTAATAATATTTGATAGTTTATTTTATAACAGTAGTCAACAATAACATATATGCTTGTATGTATATTATCTATATATATATATATATATATATATAGCTATCTTATATTTTTTATTTTACAACTGGATAAGTTAGAAGGAATGACCCGATGAATCAAATGACCTCCAAAGAACCACAGCTGTCCAACTGAGAGAGAGTTTTGGTATCTTAGGCTGTTCCTGGTAGTGTAAAGTACAATAAATTGCGATATTGCTTGTTTGTTCTTGGGGCACTACCCCATGATGCCTTGCCTCTGCGGTGTCCTTGGGTGTGCTTGGCTGATTATGTTGTTGAGGTAGGTGGTGGTGGGGTGTGGGGGTTATAGTATTAGCGGTATGCCTCAGATCCTCCTGCACCTGCAGTCTCCTGATGTTTAACCCTGCACTCCATGGTAGTGTTGCACTGATTACTGGCCGTCCTGTGGGACATTGATTGTCCTGTTCCTCTCTGGCAAACCCCACACAATGCTGACGAATGAACTCCTGGCCCTGCCAAGTCCAATTAACTGTCAGTGCTGCATCGACGCGCCCCCTCCGTAACTGAGGAGAGGGAAGAAAAACAAACTTTTAATCAAATTGTGCTTCGGGCCCCAAGGTAACTGGGGTTTTATTCTGAATTCTGCTCCATTCTTCTCTGTCGGCTGTTACACGCTTTTCTTAAGAAGGTTGTTGAGAGAACAATTTGTTTTCGCATGATTAAGGACAAGCAACAACAGCCTTCACATTTTAATGACAGTTTTCAACCGGCGATAATATATGAAATGTATATTTAACATATGTATCTGTTTAGCTTCCAAACCTAGTTGGTTCCCTACGAAGACAGCATTTTAAAGCATAAGCAGTCTGATCCAAATGGTAAACAAATTAATTTGGTTTCCTCTTAAGATACTCAGTTTTAGCCAGACTGTAAATAGCATCACATCCCGACATTGTCACGATCTGGGCTGTGGGGTTTTCCCTCAGCCACCTGAGGTCGCTGTTCCCTGCACTGCACTTCCTAATTGTTATCACCTGTCTTTGTCATCAGCACTCATCACATCCACAGCTGTTCACAATCACCATTGTCTTTATAATCTCCACTCTCCCACTACCCTGTTGAGTTTGCATTGTTTTCCTGTATGCTGTATTGGTATGTGTGTCTCTGTGTGCCGGATCCCTGCTCTTGATCGTGTTCCCTGTTTTGTGTATCTTGCCCAGTTCTAGTTGTGTTGTGCCGTGTTGGCCTTTTGGTTTTATTTTGTTCTGTTTATTTGTGTTTATTTAATTAAATATATCTTCCCCTGCATTTTGGACCCAGACTTCGTGTTTACCGTGACAGACATGCATTGCGACATACTTAATTAAAAATAAATTCAAGATAATTAAACATATTTCATTTAACACTGAAAAATATGGATATAAAATCATGCAGTATTTGTATGCTATGGACATTTATGCTTACTGGATTACCGCAAAGTTCTTTAACATGTTTACTTCTCCTAGGATTTGGATGAAAGCCATAACTTCCAGTTAGTAGATAACTTGCAGCTAGGGCTGTCACGATTCCTTGATTCAATTCAAGTACTCGATTTTTAAAAATCCTCATTTTGGCGAGTAACCGGCAAACTTAAAACTTAATCTCAAACTTCATCTTTGGATACTGCTGTGAGTTTGGGTTTATTATAACGTTCATTTGGGAATGCAACAAGCATCGTTTCATCAGAATGGTAAGGTAAATCATTTGTAGATATACACAAACACAGGGAAATACATCAGTATCTTTCTTAATATGCTAACTGTTCATCACAATTTAACACATGTCGACATACTCAAGAAATTTCAGTGGTTGTATAATTTCTGTCATAAAGAAATGGCCAAATATTAAAGATTATGTGGACATTTGAATTAAATCTTGTTTGGTCAATTAAACAAGTGTAAAATAAAGTGTAAAAATAATAAAGTGTAAAAATAATTGTCAGGCCGTTGGCCCTCTCTGCAGGCATTTGTTATAATGTGCATAATGTACATTAGCTCTATTATTTGTGATACATTATGTATTTTAACAGTTTTGTTCAATAAAACCATATGATTACTTGCTTTTGATACTTTATTTGAACTAATTATTATTGCCTCATTGCTATTACATATGTATTTTAAGTCAAAAATGAATTTGAATTATCTGATTACTCGATTAATCAGAATAATCGACCAATTACTCAAACTAGATATTTCCCGTGGCCTTATAACCTTCAAGGTCTCTATTTCTGATTTTTTGACATTACCCATCAGTTTAGAAGTTTAGAAACAGCATCTTTGCTCGAGGAAAGATACAGACCTCAATCATTTTTCATTCGGAGTGTGACGTTTCTATGCAGTACTGTTTGGTTTTCCTTTTTTAAGCTAAGAACAATGGCTATCTCTATAACCGTGGCCTTGCTGATGCTCCCAAGGTCATGATAAACAACTCCAGACTGGCTTGCTTTGATTATCCTGATGCAGACATTAAAAGCCCTGAAATTCAATTAAATTCCTGCCTTTTGCCTCAGAGCAAAAGGGAAGAGGCATAGGGAAAGAGAAAAGCCGGTGTGCATTGGTAAAGCTTAATAAGAGGAACAAAGGGATGGGGTTTGTGATCTGTGCGTCTGAGAAAGGGCATCTAGACGATAAGGTTCAAAAGAGAGTTTTAAAGAACGTTTAGTTGCTTCCACCATTTCGCACTGGTGCTCCTCTTTTGAATAAACTCCAAAAGAATTCAAGGTTACTGTCGGGGCTGTAATAAAATAGTGTGCTACGGATTGACTCAGATTCATCAGTTTTGAATGAAGGTAGGAATAATTGTGGATTACATTAAAACAATTTGCTATTAATAATTATGGAGACTAAAAAACCCTTTGTCTTGTGTTCTGAATAGTGTAAAAATGTCAATACTTTTTCTCAGAGAATATTTCTTAAATTAAAGAGGTTAAACCAAAAATGAAAATTCTGTCATTAATTACTCACCCTCATGTCTCAAGACTTTCATTCATCTTCAGAACACAAATTATGATATTTTTGATGAAATCCATCAGCTTTCTGACCCTGCGTAGACGCAACTACTACATTCAAGGCCCAGAACGGTAGTAAGGACATTGATAAAATAGTCAGTGGTTCAACCGTAAATGTATGAATAAATATCAAAAAATGGCTTTATTAACAATTTCTTCTCTTCCATGCTGCACGTTCATGAGACTACTCAGTACAGGAGAGTATGTTGTGTTACTCTCCTGAACATGTGGTGAAGACAGAAGATAAGTCAGTTTCTTTACATAATTTCTCATAGCCTTATACAATTTCTTGGATTTAATCAAAAATATTTTAATTTGTGTTCCAAAAATGACTTACAAATTTGGAATGTCAATGTCAATATCCAAGGAAACACATTTCTAGTAACTGTGCAGTTAATTCTCATTTTTATTTTCAGGAAGTTTTGGAATATTTGTCCTCTCCCTAAATTTGTCACTACCGAAACATAGTAATAATTGATAGTTAATTTAGTTAGAAGGGTTATATTGACCTATTAAGATTTTAACAATTACATTTTTAAGAGTATTCCAGGTGTAATTTATGAGATTTGTTGTATTTTAAATACAATTTTCCTTTGTAAAAGGCTAATTTCAAAAGTTAATAATTTATTAGTCTGAATATATATTGAACCTAAACTATCATAACATCTTAGCTGATGAGTCAGTATACTTTGTTTTTGACAAAACATCCCATCTTTTGGTCATGACTGCATATTTTCGGTAGTGACAGACCACATTACAATGCAGAATTTTAACCCACATACTAAAACACTCTTAAAACATACTCAAACATACTAAAATACAATAAAACATTTTATTATTTCCCACAAATATGAGTATTATGTGTTCCCTTTTGTCACTATACCGAAACAATGAGGATGTTTTGGTCGTGACTGTTTCGGTAGTGACAATTTTATATGATAACACCCAAAAAAGCTAAAAAATGTCACTACCGAAACTTCACCAAATGTTTCGGTAGTGGCATTTTAGATACTTTTGAACCTAGCTTCAAAATGCTACTCAGCACATGGTTAGCTAGCACAGTACTGAACAGTTGTACACATATAAAAAACTAAATATGATGGAATAACTCCCAAAAAAGTGTGCTTAATTGCAAAAAACGTGTTCAGTAATGATGTTCCTTAAAGTTGCACACAGATTTTTCAGACTTTTGGACATATTTACCTCACAATGATGGGGCCTATCTACTCACCATGTAAGTCTCAGCCGATGGACTAAAGCATTTACTGTTTCAGTAGCAGTGTTGGGAGTAACGCATTACAAAAGTAATATATTACAGTAGTTTATTACTTTTTGCTGTAACGCGGTAATATAACACATTACTAATACAATTTGGGTAATAATATTACTCGTTACAATCTCAGTAACGCAAGTTACATCAGCATATTTTAACTCAAAATTAATTTGTGAATTAAAAAAGTCCACGAGTAAAATATTTTGTCTTCCTGTTGCTGGAATTCGATGGTTAAGATGACTGCAGAGACGGAGTCTACATTTGTGAGATGGACGCTCTCCCGTTATGGAGAAATAGCACGAGTAACTCCTGGAAACACCTGGACTGGTGGCACTAAACTAACAAAGAGAGCTGCGGAGTCGGAGAAGAGAAAAAATTACGGACGAGCACAGACAAGCAACAAAAATTAAGCTAAAAATGAAAAAAATCTGTTTTTATTAAATCATAGTCTGTATATAAAATGAATGAATACCCGAAATATAGCTGACATAAATAGCCCAATTAACAGATTTTCAAAACGAAAGGAAAAGACTGAGTGACATATGCTGCTGAGTTTGGTTCATTTTTGTGTGGAGCGGCGCTCTATGAAAGTTCACGGAAAGGAAACCGAGATCACAGAAATAAAAGTAAACACTGCAGTTTTAAATGATCTATATGACCAAAAATTATGGCGTTATCCCGCTATTCGATTGCGCCGGCGCCTCACGCACACACAGCATTGCAAAAGTTGCAGTCTGTTAAATATAAGAATAAAATACAGTCAATCAAATATAGAAACACTGGTAAAATTAAATAGTGCGTACTGCGTAGTACAATCTGTGCCGTTCAGCCTGAACTCGGGCCAAACACATATTTGCTCATGTGAGGAGGATGTTTTATAAGCGCGTTAAGTACAAATCCTGGTTTACATAAAAGTTTAGCAATCAAATACATCACGAATATGGACACATTTAATTGGATTCATGCCGAATGAGAGAGGTAGGCTGCGTAAGAACATCACGTTTGCTTTTAGTTTCGCTTTTACCCTCATTCGTTTTGGCTTGTTTAGCAACTTATATTCTTCATTCTTGTTTTGTTCTGAAAACCACTTAAAATAGTCTATAGGCTATTTATTGTGTTAATGATTGTACATTATAACACTTCGCTTTATTTACCGGTGTTATTTCTGAATGTATTAATGCGGTTTGTGCTTATCCGTTTAACCTAAACTATAACGTAACATTAATAGACATACCGGTAGGCCTACCTAAATATGTTTCCTTAATTTTATGCTAGCTATCCTAAACTTAATGTATAATGAGCAGCTATAAACTTTTTTGTTTTGTTTTTAGTTTGGCATTTTATAATCTATGGATATTTTGATGAAAGTAACTCAAAAGTAACTTAAAAGTAGTGTAACGCATTACAATTTAGAGACAGTAATATTGTAATGTAACTAATTACTTTTAAAAGACAGTAACTAGTAATATATAATGTATTACAATTTGGAAGTAACTTGCACAACACTGTTCAGTAGTGACATGAAAATGCGGTTTTATAATTTGCAAACAAAATATGAAATAAGCTTTTTTTTTACTTCACTTTTTAAAAGAATCAAAAAGATCTTTTAAAAACAACAATGACAGAACAAACAACAAAAATTATTTCAATATCATTTTTATAAGTTAAAATTTAGGGGTTAGGGTTCAGGACAGCCACCTCCCAATTGAAAATACCTAATAAATGATGATTTCATGTATATTAAGCTTAATAATATTTTAGATATTATTGTGGGTTTCAATAGATAATAGAAAGGTCTTAGTAAACATCAAAGATTTGAATACTTAAATGCTTTTTAAATGTGTTTTTTTTTTTTTTTTTTTTTGGTTGAGGTATAGCAGTTTGCACCAATTCTGTAGAATGGACCTTATATATTTAATTATATTTACCTAAATCATATTTATTATGTATTGTATTCTCCTCTATTTTGTTTCTAGATTAAATTAGTTTTAAGGATGTCTACATATTTTTAATAGAAAACAAACAGAAATACTGATGCATTAAATCATTTTTTTCTGCAGTATTGATGTTGACAACTGAAACAAGTACAATAAAAACCTTTGTTACTTTCTGTAAGATTATTTTTAAATATCTTGTCCAACATTGATTCTTTTTTGCCTGGTTGCACATCTACAAGAGTAAATACCACCTATTGTGAGGCAGACTAATTTTAAGTCTGATTTAGATAAGATCATTTGCTTTTGTTCATCAGGGGAATAAAAAGGATTTTTTCCTCGGCAGATCAATACGGTAGGCTCTCTCTAGTAAACTCTGCTAAAGAATGGATGAATCGGATTTGTTTTTTTACATTCTATTTGTCTTCTTGTCAGACATCTGCAACTCTATCTGTCATGAGGGAAGTAACAAATAACTGCATTGGGAGCCTTGTGATTGCCAGTTGTTCTCAGTACCAAGCAGTTTTATTGCCATGCAAGAGATCATGACTAATAATCCATTAACTCGCACTAAAACTTCCCCAGCAACAAGCCCTTTTTTCCTTCAAATCTATTTTTGACTGTCAGTTAGAGAAAGAGATACACAATTGATTTCTCAGGGAGTCACTGATGTGTACCTTTGACTTCGCTGTGACTTTGAGAATCCGCAGGAATAATTCATGGGCCCCGGTGAGTTCCCAAAGACGAGAAGAACAAAACTGCATTCAGAGATCTTGCCGCTCATTCCGGATAATTCTGAGCCTCTGAACCTGCCAACCTTTTCCGGAGAGGCTGAGACTCTCCTGAGGGTTCTTCATGTGACTGCTGAGTGGATGAGGGAGGAGAGGGACAGCTGTGATTGACACACATTGGCCACTTCACAGGACCCTCAGACCCTCAGAGCCCAGACCGCAGAAGCGCTCTCTTCATTCCAAAGCCGTCTTCGGCCACTGTGGCTGTTCCCTTACCTCCACTTCCGCTGCTGCAGACGCTCCGCTAATGAAGCTTTAATGTGGTCCTTGCCTAAGTGGGCAGCTCTCTGATGGAGCTCAAGTGGCAATTTCCTATGAACCCAATATTTCTCAAAACACCCCAATTCTTGGCATTTAAATTTCAAATAGCTTATGGATGATTTAAAACAACCCACTTGTTTAATCCAACGATAACAACATTTGCAAATGCTACAGAAACGTCTCGTCTAATTTCAGCCTAATGTTGATGATGTAAACACATGAAGTCATTGCTGCAAAGATCCCACGCAAACGATGCACTCTGACCCTCGGTGATGAAGCACGTCATTGTTGTTCTCCCGAATCTGTCCTCCATGTTTAATCTCCGTGGCTCTGGTGGGCAGACGGCCACCTGCCGAGAATCGTAAACCCCTCGCAAAGATTTATCTCCTTACGATGAACATTAGCATAATGTCAGATCATTAAAAGCCAATTATACTGATCTGTGTTTGTACGTGTGGTGAAAAGTTTCTTGGAACGAAAATTTTCATGGTTTCTCGATGTAGCTTTGGTGTGCTGATGTAGCGCTGTTACCAGGGGCGCTCGCAGGATCTCGTTCTGTGGTGCGGAGACGAATACACCCCAAAGATCATTGGTTATTTCCAGTGTGTTTACACAAGCATGGTAGTTGTGAGAAACAGTGTATTGTGCGCTTACATGTTGACTGTTAAGTTGGTGAACAAACTGCAAGGTGAAGCTGTGAAGTGTAGGAGGTGGAGATGTTTTCATCACCTGGAGACGTTCCATGAAATGCATCAAGTTACAGGTCATACTATCTAGTATACACTATTCACAACACAAACAAACAAAAAAATATTTATCATTAGAGGATTAAATTATATACAAATGACTATAATTTAATCACATAAAATTATTATAATAAACATTACTTTAGAAAATCTAGACCTGACATTTTTTTTTTTTTTTTTATAATAATTATTAATTAATTTTGAATTTTGTGTGTGTGTTTCTTTTGTTTTGTTTTGATTTGTTTAGTCAAAGTGCTATTCTGGAAAGCCATTTCAGTGCAGGTTGGTTTTGTTTTTTGTTAATTGAGAAGACGTTTTTTTTTTTTTTGTTTTTTGTTTTTTGTGCCAACTTGGAAGCTGAGATAAAATCCAGATCAACAGTGAGATTCTGGAAAGTAATTTTAATGCCGGTTGGTTTTGTTTTGAGTTGACTGAGAAGGTGTTTTCTTTGTTTTGTTTTGTGCCAAGTTGAAAGCTAGGATAAAATCCAGATTAACAATGAGATTCTTGATTCTGGAAAGTCATTTCAGTTCAGGTTGGATTTGTTTTGAGTTGATTAAGGAGGCATCTTTTTGTTTGTTTGTTTGTTTATTTTGTGCCAACTTGGAAGCTGGGATAAAACCCAGATCCACATAAGATTCTAGATTCTGGAAAGTAATTTCAGTGCAGGTTGTTTTTGTTTTTTGTTTTTTGTTTGTTTGTTTTTTTTTATTGAGAAGGTGTTTTTGTTTTGTTTTTTGTTTTGTTTTGTTTTGTTTTTTGTTCATTTCAGTTCAGGTTGGATTTGTTTCGAGTTGATTAAGAAGGCGTCTTTTTGTTTGTTTGTTTGTTTGTTTGTTTGTTTGTTTGTTTGTTTTGTGCTAACTTGGAAGCTGGGATAAAACCCAGATCCACATAAGATTCTAGATTCTGGAAAGTAATTTCAGGTCAGGTTAGTTTTTTTTTTTTTTGTTGATTGAGAAGGTGTTTTTGTTTTGTTTTGTTTTGTTTTGTTTTGTTTTGTTTTGTTTTGTTTTGTTTTGTTTTGTTTTGTTTTGTTTTGTTTTGTTTTTTTGTTTTGTGCCAACTTGGAAGCTGGGATAAAATCCAGATTAACAATGAGATTCTTGATTCTGGAAAGTCATTTCAATTCAGGTTGGTTTTGTTTTGTGTTGATAAAGAAGGTGTCTTTTTGTTTGTTTGGTTTGTTTTGTGCCAACTTGGAAGCTAGGATAAAACCCAGATCCACAATGAGATTCTAGATTCTGTAAAGTAATTTTTAGTGCAGGTTGGTTTCCTTTTGAGTTTATTAAGAAGGTGTTTTTGTTTTGTTTTGTTTTGTTTTGTTTTGTTTTGTTTTGTTTTGTTTTGTTTTGTTTTGTTTTGTTTTGTTTTGTTTTGTTTTGTTTTGTTTTGTTTTGTTTTGGAAGCTGGGGTAAAATCCAGATCCACAATGAGATTCTGGATTCTGGAAAGTCATTTCAGTTCAGGTTGGTTTTGTTTTGAGTTGATTGAGAAGATGTTTTTGTTTTGTTTTGCATCAACTTGGAGTCTGGAATAAAACCCAGATCCACAATGACATTCTGTATTCTGGAAAGTCATTTTAGTGCAGGTTAGTTTTCTTTTTAGATGATTGTTTGTTTTGTTTTGTTTGCTTTGTTTTGTGCCAACTTGGAAGCTGGGGTAAAATCCAGATCCACTGTGAAATTCTAGATTCTGGAAAGTAATTTCATTTCATGTTGATTTTCATTTGAGTTGATTGAGAAGGTGTTTTTGTTTTGTTTTGTTTGTTTTGTTTTGTGCCAACTTGTAAGTTAGGATAAAATCCAGATCCACAATGAGATTCTGGATTCTGGAAAGTTATTTCATTGCTGGTTGGTTTTGTTTTGAGTTGATTGAGAAGATGTTTTTGTTTTGTTTTGTCCAACTTGGAAGCTGGGATAAAATCCAGATCCACCGTGAAATTCTAGATTCTGGAAAGTCATTTCATTTCAGGTTGGTTTTCTTTTGAGTTGATTGAGAAGCTGTTTTTGTTTTGTTTGTTTTGTTTTGTGCCAACTTGTAAATTAGGATTAAACCCAGATCCACAATGAGATTCTGGATTCTGGAAAGTTATTTCATTGCTGGTTGGTTTTGTTTTGAGTTGATTGAGAAGACATTTTAGTTTTTTTTTGTTTTGTTTTGTCCAACTTGGAAGCTGGGATAAAATCTAGATCCACAATGACATTCTAGATTCTAGATTCTAGTCATTTCAGTGCAGGTTGGTTCTCTAGATCCACAGTGAGATTCTGGAAAGTCATTTAAGTTCAGGTTGGTTTCGTTTTGAGTTTATTGAGAAGGCGTTTTTTTGAGAAGGCGCATGCTAAAAGCCTGTCAAACAGTGCCTGATTACTGGACTAAGCTATCTTTTGCATCTAATTCACTAATAGTGTCAAAAACACACAAGCATCACATAAACACAGCTGGTTATGTCTAAAGTGAAAGTAAACAGTTGAGAGAAAAACGGATGTTAAACCGACGAAACTAAACATGCTGCCGATTAAAGGGACAGTTCACCCAAAAATGTACTCCCTCATATGTTGTCCCAAACCTTTATTTTTAATTTTTCTTCTTGTGCTGAACACAAAAGAAGACATTAATGTTACAAATGACACCTTATTGTAAAGTCTTACCCATTTTTTTATTCCTTGTATGACACTTTTAAATGTATTTAGAAACTGTGTATGTATAATTATTTCAGAAGTCCAGCAGTTATTGTGCATGCAGTCAACTTTTCCCCTTCTAGTTCTGCTTATTGTAGAAGATCGTAGAACAGCAGTTCCAGGCAGCTTTATTCCCACAGCTGCAATCGGAAGCAGCAGGCAGTGGTGTGAGTGAGATAATTCCACTATGAATTGTCTATCACTAGCATTTGTATTTGCCTGTAGGCATATGCATATGCACACACAAAATGCTTGCGGCCATAGGAAGACTTTGCCGTAGCCTTACACGCCTTAAGTTTATGAAAATATTTGCTTTTTCTCACACTGCATAATTCAATTCAAGTTCATTTGGATAGTGCTTTTCACAATACAAATTGTTGAAGCTGTCAAAGCAGCTTCACAGAAAATGCATGTTAAAATATTACAGTACACAACTAGTGGTTAGTAAACATCATATATTCAGTTAAACAGACACACTGAACCATGTTAGGATATTACTGCTATAACTACCATCTTTTCCAACATGCCAATGCATTATTGTGAATCAATTTAAATGAAAACACCGGCATGTTTTACTGTGATAGCTTGCTATTTCAACTCACTCTTCTGTGCACGCTCTATATAAGGCTTTTTGTATGAGATGCTTTCTTTTCACATAATATGCAGTATACTATTGCTAGCACCTGCAGAATGAGTTCATGCTCGATAGACTTGCAGCAAACCCGAGGAAAGATATATAACATAACCTCATTTCTGTCCTCCCCCCTTACCAGTTTTCAGCAGGTGCAGATGCCATGGAAACCCATAATGCATTGGCAGTGTAGGTCAGGAGAGATCTTCATGCAACATTACTCTGTCATTGTCTCTGTCCACACATGAGTTTTAATTGCCTTATTCTGGGTCTTCATTTCTGTTTATTTGCTTTGGCATAATGGTCAAGTGGTTCTAGTAATGGATTCATAACGAGCAGTCTTCTGGTTTACAAAATAGGCACATGTGCAAGTAAAATATTCCCAGTATTAAAAGACATGGCAGCTTTTCTTGTCATTTTTGCTTCTTGCTTCTGGTATAGTATGATAAACAACTACAACTTTATTCCTACCTTTTTATTATGCTTTGTTATTGTTATTTTTGTTTTATTTGCATACAAAAAGTATTCTCGTAGGTTCATAACATTACGGTTGAACCACTGATGTCACATGGACTATTTTAACAATGTCCTTACTACCTTTCTGGACCTTGAACATGTCAGTTGCATTGCTGTCTATGCAGGGTCAGAAAGACTTTCATTTTTGGGTGAACACATTGAAAACATAACTTCAAAACCTATTGGTAGGTACCGATTCATCGTTTTTGTGAACATTTTTGTTACTGTTGCACCCCTAACGAATAGGTGTATTAACATTACAGCTGAGGTCAGAAGTTTGCATACACCTTGCAAAAAAATGTTCATTATTTTACCAAAATAGAAGGGATCAAACAAAATGCATGTTATTTTTTATTTAGTAGTGACGTGAATAAGATTTTTCACATAAAAGGCATGTACATATAGTCCGCAAGAGAAAATATTAGCCAAATTTATAAAAATTACCCTGTTCAAAAGTTTACATAAGCTTGATTCTTGATGCTGTGTTGTTACCTGGATGATCCACAGCTGTGTTTTTATTTTTTGTTTAGTAATAGTTGTTGATGAGTCCTTTGTTTATCCTAAAAAGTTAAACTGCCCCCTGGTCTTCAGAAAAATCCTTCAGTTCCCACAAATTCTTCGTTTTTTCAGCATTTTTGTGTATTTGAACCCTTTCCAACAATGACTGTATGATTTTGAGATCCATCTTTTCACATCAAGGACAACTGAGGGACTCATATGCAACTATTACAGAAGGTTCAAATGCTCACTGATGCTTCAGAAGGAAACATAGGAGCTGGGGGGTGAAAACTTTTTGAATTTGAAGATCAGGGTAAATGTAACTTGTTATTTTGTATTCTGGGAAACATGTGAGTGTCTTCTATAGCTTCTGAAGGCTAGTACTAAATTAAATCATATGATATTTAGGCAAAATAAGAAAAAAAATAAAAAATTTCATTCTGTTCAAAAGTTTACACCCCCGGCTCTTAATGCATCGTTTTTCCTTCCGAGTCCATATTTTGTCCCCAATGTGAAAAGATTAAAATCATAAAGTCAGTGTTGGAAAGGGTTCAAATAGCCTGAAAAAAAATTGTGTGACCTAAAAGATTTTTTTCTGAAGAACAGCGGACAGGACAAATAAGGGACTCATGAACAACCATCACTAAACAAAAAAAAAAAAACCACACTGCTGTGGATCATTTAAGTAACAAAACAGTGTTAAGAATCAATTGAATGGGGTCAATTTTAAAAATTCATGCATGTAATGTATGTAATGTATGTAAACATCTTTTATGTGAAATATCTTATTCAGGTCCGTACAAAATAAAAAATAACATGAATTTTGTACGATCCCAACTATTTTGGTAAAATAATTAACATTTTCCAGAGTCTGCAAGGTGTATGTAAACTTTTGACCTCAGCTGTAATGTTAATACACCTATTTGTCAGTGGTGCAACTGTAACAAATATGCTCACAAAAACGATGAATCGGTACGTACCAATAGGTTTTGAAGTAGGTTTAAATAGGTTTTTTAAATAAGTCCTCTTATTTAAAATAATTAACATTTTGCAGATTCTGCAAGGTGTATGTAAACTTTTGACCTCAGCTGTAAATCACTTAATGAAATATAGTTATAAATTGTGAAATTTGCAGGCATCCTGTAAAACTGAAAACACTATCACAGTATTTTAAGGCGAATATCTGGCAACCCCAACTGCCAGTTGTTCACCATAAATTTAACAGGATATTTTTTTTAGAGTGTATGCAAGTCTGGCGCAATGGGCGGCCATGTTTTTTGATGAATGCATTGTGGATTATTGGTAATGCATCATGGTTGTTGTTGTGTTTTCAGAGCTAGCTGGAGGAGGGGCTGGAACCGTCGCCACATTGTAGCAAATTCATAATTAAACATACATCATGAAGCACCATTCTGTACGTCAGACCGTTGGCGGGCACACAGCCTTCTCTGCATATTGACCTGTGCTTGATCTGTGTGGTATACTGCCCCCTGCTGAAAGAGTTTCACACTTTTAGAGAAGGAATCAAAGCTAATGTAAACATGAGGCCCCCAAGCTCAGATCAGGATGTATGATAATATAAAACTACTGGTTAAAAATCTGAGTTTAAATCACTAAATCTATGTGTATCGTTATCAAAAATCCAACAGTGGCATGGAGTAGAGTCACACTCTTTCCCGTATGTGGATCACTCGCCTACATCTGCCGGGCCTCTCCATCATCGACCCTCTGCCACGGCCCCTGGCACCATCTACTTCATCCTAATTAGAATTAATAATTGAAAATAGGAAATCGATGGGTGCAAATTAAGCGCAGCACGAGTAGGCTTTATTGGGTTGACATTGTCTCAAGAGCAGCGCTTGTTGGTCACTGCTGATCTCACATTTGTCTCGTGCATCTCCATCTCATGCATATCTTTATTTGGAGTCATTCCTTTCTGGGTAAAGCACCTCTTTTCGTGCTTGTTGGCCTCGTGGCTTGGAGAATAGCTTGTGTTTTTCCCAAGGGAGGAGAGGAAGATAGAATTATTAATTTGGTAAAGCAACGGCCCGTGTAACAATCTGCTGAGGAGGACACTTCTGACTTTTGTTGAATAAGCTACTGGTTTGCTGCACTAGGTCATGGCTTTTCTCGAATTATTCAGGAACGCGATAATGACCCGACTCGTGCTTGCCTGCACGATTCACTTCAAAGATCTCCCACAAAAGATGCTGCGATTGGATAGTGCCGTCCCGCAGTTTCTCTGTGAAAGGTCTCTAGCACTGTATTGAATGGAAGGTGACTTCTCAAGGCTGATATTGATCTGAGTTCACATCCTAGATATATCTCGAACAAATGACCTAGTTGTATCCACAGGGGAACGTCGCTTCTAGACAGCGATTAGTCAGTGCTTAATTTGATATAGATGTCTCTAAACAACCTTCTTTGAATACAAGGTTTTCAAACAGGAGATGAAGTTTAGTGCCCAGTAGGTTTGGTCATTTGCCTTGGGTTTGAAAAGGTAATTCCAAGTTAACAGTGGCTTCAGAAAGTATCACATCATTTAAAACCTAGATGTGTCTAATTAATACATACATTTAAATATTCAATCCAGTACCTACAGTTGAGGTCAAAGGTTTACATACACCTAGCAGAATCTGCAAAATGTTAATTATTTTACCAAAATAAGAGGGATCATACCAAATGACCTGGATAAGATGCTTCACATGAATGATCCACAGCTGTTTTTTTTTTAGTGATAGTGATTTTTTTAGTTGTTGTTTAGTGATAGTAGTTCACGAGTCCCTTGTTTGTACTGAACAGTTAAACTGCCTGCTGTTCTTCAGAAAAATCTTTCAGGTCCCACAAATTCTTTGGTTTTTCAGCATTTTTGTGCATCTCAACCCTTTCCAACAATGACTGTATGATTTTGAGATCTATCTTTTCACATCGAGGACAGCTGAGGGACTAATATGCAACTATTACAGAAGGTTCAAACACTCACTGATGCTCCAGAAGGAAACACGATGCACGAGCCAGGGGTGAAAACTTTTTGAATTTGAAGATCAGGGTAAATTTATCTTATTTTGTCTTCTGGAAAACGTGTGAGTATCTTCTATAGCTTTAAAGGGCAGTACTAAATTAAAAAAAATATATATATATTTAGGCAAAATAAGAAAAATGTACACATTTTCATTCTGTTCAAAAGTTTTCACCCGCGGCTCTTGATACGCATCGTTTTTTCATTTAGAGCATCAGTTAGTGTTTGAATCTTCTGTAATAGTTGCATATGAGTCCCTCAGCTGTCCTCAGTGTGAAAAGATGGATCTCAAAATTATACAGTCATTATTGGAAAGGGTTCAAACACACAAAAATGCTAAAAAAACAAAGAATTTGTGGAACCTGAAGGATTTTTCTGAAGAACAGCAGGCAGTTTAACTGTTCAGGACAAACAAGGAACTCATGAACAACTATCACTGAACAAAAAAACAGCTGTGGATCATTCAGGTGTCAACACAGTATTCAGAATCAATAGTATGAAAACTTTTGAATGGGGTCATTTTTATAAATTGAACTATTATTTTCTCTTGTGGACTATATGTGAACATCTTTTATGTGAAATATCTTATTAAGGTCAGTACTACAGTTCATGCTTTGGATGTGTGCGCTCAGAAAACCATATATATAAAATCAGACAGATGTTTTTTGGCCGAATTTCTGAGGTACGAACTGTAAAGTCACAGCTTTATTTTGGAAAAGGGGGCGGGAAGCAGCAGCTCATTTGCATTTAAAGAGGCATGCACGGAATCATATAATAAATTTTCTGTGGGGTATTTTAAGCTGAAACATCACAGACACATTTTGTATATTACATCTTGTAAAAAGGGGCATAATAGGTCACCTTTAAATGTGTTTCCCATCATTCAAGATGAAAACATTTACCCCCTTAGTGTCCTTCCCTGGCAGCCCTGTCACTATGAAAGCAGAAATGAAATCTGTTAACATACACTAGAAATGTTAATTTACCGCAGATACTGTAATACATCAAAACAGTACAGTAAAAGTCTTTACATGTGAACCATAACACAGCGTGAGTCATAGCGCGAAAAGATACGACATCAGCACATCCTTATGCTACGTGTCTCCCCTGAGGCTTTGGCTGGCAGGTCCCACGCTGTTCCTCTCTACTGGGGAAAAGGAAACATGTAGCAGGGGCTTGTCTGAGATAAATTAGGGTAGGAGGGACGCCCCGGTCCGTCGAGGCTGGCTGGCAGCTGCAGTGCAAGCGCTCCCCCCTCTGTTATTACAACTCAGCACTATCCACCCCACATGACTATTGGCAGTTCCTTCTGTATATTTAGAATAGCATCCATCAGCTCTCCACCCCACATAATGTATCCCAAATTCCCTAATGTATCCCTAATTCATTCTTTAGCAGTCGGCTCTTTCGGCGCACAAATAAATAACATAGTGATAAGTGTCAGTGGAGCTCTAGACGGCCCAGTGGGCCATTTCACGGTGAGAGCTTGGCAGCTTGGCACTTGGCAGCTTTTACAACTATACGTTTAACAGCATGTCCGGGAGACATTTATCATCCTAATGTACTAAACAATCGGCACTTTTGTCCGAAAAAAGAGCTACATTTGTAAATATATATCAAAGCGGTATAGGTCTGTTCATCTGTTTCAGGCAACTACAGACGAAGACGAATGTGGAAATTTAAATGAAGAATGATAGGAAAATAGACGTATGTTTGTTTTTAATCTGAGCTGTAGGCACTGAAAGTGATGTTCGCCCTTCTGAAACTTCAGCTAGTAGAACTGACCTTTCCATTTTCAAAATACCAAAAAAGAATGACGTTTGGTTCCATTAATGGTGCTCATTTTTCTGCAGATGTGAATGAAATATTGCACCAAAATACTCATGGAGTTTGATTCACCACTGTTTAAATTGGCTTCAACACCACTCCTGAATCTACAGTACAAGATGAAATGTTACCAGAAAAGTCTGATTACTGAATGATGACTCTTATGAGCTAGTTTATTTTTGTTAATCAAAAACATACAAGACTATCACTGTGGTCCAAATCTTAAATGAATTACTTGTAAGAGCCAGTTTGTTGAAGTGAACCTACACAGTACAAGCAATTTAAGCTGATTCCCAAACAAATGACTCTTGAGTCTGTTCTTTTTAGTGAATAAAAAATACAGTATACAGCTTACAACTAACTGTTATGTTATCTTAAGTCTTATTTTAACATAAAGTGGTTACTTCTAAGTGTGTGAGTTGTTTCATTATTTTTTAAGTTAGTTTTATCATTAACGTCATTATATTGTTCATTCAGACTGATTTGCAAATGCGGAATGAGCTTGAACATCTAATCATGTTGTATCTAATCATATTACGATGGAGGCTTGACTTTTCCCCATTCATTCTCAGTTACCCCCCACCAAACCTACCGCACTCTTTAGGAGGTCTGTTAAAACTCAATGGGCTCAGGGGAGACGAGAAAGACGCAGACTCCTGCTGTAACTTAACCTGCTGGTGTCGCTGTTGGACGATTTTGTTTTAGAAAAACTAGTGATTATAGACTTTTTAATGTTATGTTTTGTAATATTGCCATTTGTTTTATTTTTGTACTTCAATTATATTTTACTCATCCAATTTTTGAAGAGACAATCTGTGCACTGGGTGCTGGGTTAAAAAAAACATTTCTGGGTTATTTGGCAACCCAGCGCTGGGTAAATATTGGACAGAACACATGCTGGGTTATTTGGGTTTTATACATTAACCTATCGAAGGTTTTTCATTTGAAAAAATAAAAATACAGTTGAGGTCAAAAGTTTACATACTCACTGCAGAATCTGCTAAATGTTAATTATTTTACCAAAATAAGAGGAATCATGCAAAATGCATGTTATTTTTTATTTATTTATTTATTTTTTTGTGATAGTTGTTTGTCAGTCCCTTGTTTGTCCTGAACAGTTTAACCGGCCACTGTTCTTCAGAAAAATCCTTCAGGTCCCACAAATTCTTTGTTTTTTCAGCATTTTTGTGTATTTGTACCCTTCTCAACAATGACTGTAAAATTTTGAGATTCATCTTTTCACTCGAGGACAACTGAGGGACTCATATGCAACTATTACAGAAGGTTCAAACGCTTACTGATGCTTCAGAAGAAAACACAATGCATTAAGAACTGGAGGGTGAAAACTTTTTAAATTTAAAGATCAGGGTAAATGTAACTTATTTTGTCTTCTGAGAAACATGTCAGTATCTACTGTAGCTTCTGAAGGGCAGTACTGAATTTAAAAAATATGATATTTAGGCAAAATAAGAAAAATCTGTTCAAAAGTTTTCACCCCCAGCTCTTAATGCATCGTTTTTCCTTCTAAAGGAACCTTCTGTAATAGTTGCATATGAGTCCCTCAGTTGTCCTCAGTGTGAAAAGATGGATCTCAAAATGGTTTAAATGCACAAAAATGCTGAAAAACCAAAACATTTGTGTGACCTAAAGGAGTACAGTGGGCTGTTTAACTGTTCAGGACAAACAAGGGACTCATAAACAACTATCACTAAACAAAAAGACACCATTGTAGATCATTCAGGTCACAGGATTAAGAATCAAGTGTATTTAAACTTCTGAGTCATTTTCATAAATTCAACTAGAATTTTTCTCTTATGCACTGTATGTAAACATCTTGTATGTGAAATATTTTATTCAGGTCAGTACTAAATAAAAAATAACATGTATTTTGCATGATCCGTCTTATTTTGGTAAAATAAATAACATTTTGCAGACTCGGCAAGGTGTATGTAAACTTTTGACCTCAACTGTATACTCTAAATAAATCTGTTTTATATAAATATATATATATATATATATATATATATATATGACAAGAACAGTTCTGAAAAGTTTTTTTTTTATTATTCAATGTCAAGTCTTTTACAATCATGAAATCTTCAAATAACTTTCAGTAAAGGTTTTAGGACGTGACAGGAGCAGCAAGAGCAGCCAGTGGGAATCTGTGGGAAGAAAACTGCTATCAGTAGGCTGTTGCAGTTTTTTAAATGACTTATATTCATGACTTATCTTATATTCATGTTTGAAAAGTTACATCAAAAACAGCTTTACCTTGTGCCGCCTTTCAACCCGTCAAATGTATAGCGCGACCACAGCTGCAACAGTTGCACACTAGATCAATAGCTCTCCTGTTGTAGTCAGTGGAGTGCACAGTAACTTTGTTACATATAATAGCAAAGTCACGTCGTGTTTCAGGCCTGCATGGTCACGCATTCGTTTGGTGGGAGGTGAAACTTGTAGAAGACTTGTAGACTTGTAGAAGGCTAGTGTTCCAAGCAGATGTTAGTCTGCGATGTACATTTAAGCAAAAAAGGAAAAATGTGAGACTACAGATCGTTTTCTATTTGTATAGTGACAATTCGCAAGAAATACAGTGTAATACAAACCTTAATTTACTTCAGGAAGTTTCCTGTCAGTCAGTTTTCTCTTAGGGCACAACACAAACATCTGAAAGCTGAATAAAGAAGCTTTCCAGTGAACTATTTAAAATCTGGAATCTGAGGGTGCAAAAAAAAATCTAAATACTAAGAAAATCGCCTTTAAATTTGTCCAAATGAAGTTCTTAGCAATGCATATTACTAATCAAAAATTAAGTTTTGATATATTTACAGTAGGAAATCTACAAAATATCTTCATGGAACATGATCTTTACTTAACATCCTAACGATTTTTGGCATAACAGAAAAATCTATCATTTCGGCTGTTGCTACAAATGTACCTGTGCTACTTAAGACTGGTTTTGTGGTCAAAGGTCACAAATGTAATCAGTTTTAACTGGTTTGGCATAGACTCCCCAACATTGGGTTACATTGACCCTAAACTAAACTAAAGCGCTACCCAAAACTACTGGGTAAAAACATTAAAAAATAACCCAATAAGATGACCGAACAGGCTGAACCCAGCATTTGGGTTAAAAAATAACTCAGCATTTTTTAGAGTACAACTTTTGCAAGAAGAAGTTTTGATATTCATTTATTATTGAAATGATCTAATTTGGCAGTCCTCCTTCTTCTTCTCCTTCCTTCTTAATCAGAATATCTTTCAGGTAATAGGAGTGCAGGACCTTAAGTTGTTTAAAATTTCTATTCTTGCAGCCTGAATCCAATCAGCCAGGGTTTCTGAGTGTATATGAATCTTCACTTATTTCTCACCGGACAGAATATTTTATCAGAGCACATTTGGATCTCCCATCTTTCATGGCACTTTATCCATATACTTTAATTTACTTTTTCCTTCTTTGAAGCTGCACACTGTTTAGCATTCAGTGACTTAATAAGGTTTCTTGTATAACCTGTGCTCTGAAGAACGCACTCATCTGGCTCCAAGCAGGTCTCACTCTAACCGTCATCGGGCGCCGAATCGGACTGGAGTCACGTAGCACGCGGTGCTGTGACTTTGCTCAGTAATTAAGACACTCTGTCATGTAGAGACAAACTCCCATCCTGTATTCATCATGGCATAGCAGAGATGAACCCAAACACAAGAGTTCAGCTGCCAAGCTTTGGGATCTTCATTTATCTGCAGGTTTAATTGTGTGGATGCACTTCCTCCAGTCATTAACCACAAAAGCTAAAACTTGGGTGTAAGGGGTTGACTGGAGTCTTCCCCTCCATCGCTGGAGCTTTAATTAAAGGAGTGGAATGGGCTGGACTGGGTGCAAGGAAGTGGTAATTGGCCCTGGAGGTATTGTGTGCTGTGATAGAGACAGTGTAATCACACTTGTACAGTGCTTCCTATTACACTATCTGATTCTGAAACCCTTGGCCCTGTTACAAACATCTAGATGGCTGCGTTCCATCTATTGAATGATAAAAGGGCAAATGGCAGATTGGCAAAAGATTGATATATTCATTTAAAACCAGTCACGATGTGAAATGTTAAATGTCATAAAGGACCATAGACCTATACAGGTGCTTTTACTGTTACTGCTTTTACTGCTTTTATTATATATTATGTATATATAATACTTTTGGCATGAAAGTAACCTTTATTGATGTGGTATAAAACTAATAAAACAAACAATACAATTGAATCAAATTAAATAAATTATTAAATAAATCCAATTTCCAAACCAAAAATACATTTTTACATTTAAAGTTGTTGGTTTTTTTGGCCTTTATTTGAGTTATTATTTTTATGAACATGTTAGAAAAGGAAAGATGCAAAGCACTGTTTTTGACAAGTTGTATAGATTTTTTTTTACCTTTACTTTTGTATTTTTTATTATTATATTTTATATATATCTATATATTTTTCTATAACTGATTTTAATATTTAATTAAATAAATAAATAAAATTAAATAAATCTAGTTTCCAAACAATTACATTTTTATTTTTTAAGTTTATTTTGGCCTTTATTTGACTGTGAGCAGAGACAGGAAATGCTTTTAGGAAATTTTTTACAGATTTTTTTTTACCTTTATTATTTATTTATTTATTTTACTCATTTTAATTTGAGACTTCTGAGACAAAATTAATAAAACACACAAAAAAAAAAACAAATAAATACAATTAAATAAATACAATTCCAAACAATTACATTTTTATTTTTTAAAGTCCATTTTTTGGCCTTTATTTGATTGTGAACACAGACAGGAAATGCTAAGAAAGGAGAGATTTTTACCCTGAATTTTTGCCATGAAAATAGCCTTAGATTTTGACATGGTATAAAACAACCAAATAATAAAATAAAATAAAAATAAAATTAGTAAAATACACTTTGTAAAAACACAGACCTTTTATTTATTTTTATGGAAATGTTATTCAAGAAGAGATGCAAATTACTGTTTTTTAAAACTTGTATAGATTTATTTTATTTTTTATTTTTTAAATTAATTATGTTTTACTGATTTTAACCTTTTGCCATGAAAATAATCTTGCCGATGTGGCATAAAAGTAATAAAGCAAAAAATTAAATTAAATTAAATAAATGAAATCCAATTCCCAAACAATTACCGTTTTATTTTAAAAGAAAAAAAATTGGCCTTGATTTGACAGTGAACAGAGACAGGAAATACTAAGAAAGTGGAGCTTTTCTCTTTTTTTTCTTTTTTGCCATGAAAGTAGCTTTAAATTTTGACAGGGCATAAAACCAATAATGCAATTTATTTTTATTATTTTAAATTAATTTTACTATTATTTTTTTTTATTTCATTAAGTTACATTTTGAGAATTTCGCCTTTATTTGACAGGTTAAGGAGAGTCAGGAAGCGATAGAAGAGAATAGATATGAAGCACAGTTGTGCAATATGTAGGTACCCCGAAAGCTATGGCTCTGACACAAAACAGATTTTTAATAAAAACAGACAGCGTAAGCAGGGCTTCTATATTCCACGAGAGTAAGATATTTTGTCTTCCTAGAAAATACAACAGTTTAGACTCTCCCTAATTAGCCTTTTGTGATGTTCATGTTTATTTAGCGGCGCACACACAGCTCTAGGCAGAACGTAGCAGCAAAACACATACAGTGTTTTTCTTGTCAGCCTTAATAATTTGGAAATCAGGCCTGCAGCTGAATAAGGCTTGCAACACTTATGAGAGAACTTCAAGTAGCAGCTTTAGGTATTCTCACAGGGCGCTGCCCTGCACTGAGATCTTTCTCAAACATCTGATCAAATCAAGTTGTTACGTTTTTCTGCTTATCAAAGTACAGTACACAAACGCACGCTCACGGCTCAGTCCTGATGCCTCAAGGTGTGGAGAGGAGCAGCGGTTGTCCCAAACACACCCTTTGATTAGCCTGTTTGTGCAATGCTGAGCGCTTTTAATAGGGGTTGCTTCGCAGGTCAGCCGTTTGGTGTACTTACGGTGGAATCTCTGCCCACGCACAACGTCCACTGCCCCAACGGGGCCCTCATCCACTCCTCCTTCGTCTCCTCTCCGATTAGAGAAGCTTTCCTTTAGATACTTTAAACACAGAGAAATAGGAATAAGACTGTGTGTTTTACAGCCTTGCCCGTGGCACCAAATGATCTCTGACTCTTTAATCATGGCTAAATGCTGTCAGAGGGCCCCGCAGTGAGAGACTGTCTGCGGCGAGTCTAAACTAAACGCAGAAGAGACGGGCCGAGATAATGGGCTTTAGTAGGAAATGTGCTGAGGCGTCTCGCTGTGGGGGGAAAAGAGGCTTTGAGCCTTCAATGGCAACATTTTGTGCTGCTTCTGAGCGCCAGAGAAAAAGACTTCTGCAAATTAAGCTCTGTCTAGATTTCCACTTTATTTGTCCTCCTCCGCAATGATTCAGAATGGCTGCAGATGAAGAGGCCGGCGGACTCGGAGCCAGCGCGGAGTGGATTTGCCGTGCTGAATGGGAGGGAAGCGGTTTGCGTCCCAGTATGAGGCTTCTTTTGAAAGTGAAGCGCTCACTTTGGGGCTGATGGGGAGTTGACGAGGTCCGGGGGCCGGCGAGTGAGGCGAACGGTGGATGTGTTGTGTTTTTCTGCTCTTTTTCTCTCATCAGCGTGGGAGAGCTGAGGGGAGCGTGATGAGTGCTGATTGACTGCGAGCGGAGCAGGCGATGAGCGCCTCATCCATCTTCGCTGACCTCCTGCAGGTTTCCTGCCTTTAATGTGCCCTGGTCATTTGTGTGGTGTGAGAGCTCAACCGACAGGAGAACTCATCCGTAGCAGATTTACTCAAATCAATAACGTGCCTCCTGCCCTCCTTGAACTACTTAATGCGGCCTACGTCACACCTCCTGGGAAAGATTCGCCGCTGTGCCAGGTTGTTTCATGACCCCCCTCTGTGCCAAGCTGTCTTCTTGAAGTGCTGATCAGTGATCATCCACCTTGTGTTTGTCTGGCATCGACAACGGACATTGGTGTCTCGCAGCAAACAGTCTTCATTAGGGCTTCATCCACTTTCAAAACAGCCTTGTGAGATTTGTCAAGCGTCTGGCATCTGAATGGTTATATATAGTTTCTGAGGTTCATACAGTACATAAAACCATCATCTAAATCAGGGATTCTCAACCGGTGGGCCTCAGTGATCCTCCAGGTGGGCCGCGAGATGGCTTAAAATTAATTTAAATATTATCCTAAAATGATCAAAGCACGCCTCTTTCGTGTTCTGTGACTGATTGCTTTGGACTCGGCGCAGCAAGCCTCATCGCACTGTTAAATACAGACTGCTGCACGCAAGCGTCATCAGAGACCTGCAAGGGACCAGAGTATGTGAGCGGAGTGGAGCCTGCAGCGGCAACAATTTCCCCTCCGCACTCCGTGCATTTAATAATCACTCCGCTCCGGGTTCATTATTTCCCGCTCCCGCTCCACTCCTCCCTCACTGATATCAGAAACACAGCTCCGCGTCAAAAAAAAAAAAAAAAAAAAAAAAAAAAAACTTTATGTTTGAAATATAACAGTCCTGTTCATAACATGTATTAAAATAAAAAATATATATAAAATAAAATAACAGGAGAGTTTGGAACACTACTGTGCAAACTTTATTCCTACCACATGCCAAGCTAATAACATTGTCAGCATTAAAGAGTATAATTTCTGCTTTTTGCAGTGCAAAGTTTGTAATGAAAATAACAATACGTTTTCATCGTAGTTATTTCTGCTCATTCGAAATCGGATACCATTACATTTGTTTTAATGCATTATTGACAGAGCGATTGTGTGTGAATAAGTGTTGTTCCCCTAAAAATACTCAGTATCTAGAAGCCACAAACTAATTCCTTGTGAACTATAATTTACCGCTCATGTCTATTGCCGTGATAATAGCCTTCACATTCTTTCTGATTTGCGTGGTCCATCTCTATCAAGCTAGCTAAATTCATTTCAATTCAATTCAAGTTTATTTGTATAGCGCTTTTCACAATACAAATCGTTGCAAAGCAGCTGTACAAAAAAGTAGGCTTCTACAATATATTCAGTAGCTTATTAAATATGTTTAACATGTGAATTCTTGCTTAATATGCAGTGATATTACGGACAGTTGGCGTGAATTGTACTCATGATGGAGCGGTGGTGGAGTGCGTGAAAACCACGACGCTCCGACTTTTCAAAAATCCGCTCCTCCCTCCTTTCAAAATCACACCGCTCCACTCCGCGCTCCGCTCACATAGGCTGTGTCCAAATTCAGGGTCTGCATCCTCCTTAGGATCCTTCCTACCAGGTTGAAGGAGGAGGGGTCCTCCGAAGACCGCAAAACCTGGAAGTAGGTGTCAGTGAATTTGGACAGCCTACACTTCTTTCAGTTCCCTCCCTTCCCCGTTGCTCATATCCTGTCGCCTAGCAACCGTGACAGCGCTAAGCAAGAAGTAAGGTTATCTGTACTGCACAAAACAAAATAACTACTCTTTCATCCCTAAAAGCGTTAAAAACATCTTCAATCACTAACAAGAAATTAGCTGTGTGTAAGGGGATATTCACACAGGCAGTAAGAAAGAAGCTAGTTTACGAAAGTGATGTTTTTTAACATATATACATACAAATGTAAAAAAAAAAAGCTTAACGCTAAAACCAAAGGCCAAACTAGACAACCGCTGTAAAAAAATATTTTTGAAACGGCAGTTTTTTTTTAAACTTCCATCATTACTACCGCTTGCTTCGTCGCCATTATTTGAAAATACTGGAAGCACTCTGCCGAAAGGAATTATGGGATAGGTAGGACGGGAAAGGATCCACCAGACCCATCCTTAAAATTCGGGGAAAAGGAGGACGTATTTGTGGGCCGCATTTGAAGGATCCTATGAATTTGGACAGCCTTCGTCGCGGCGCTGTGACGTAACATCCTTCAAATGAGTCCTCCGAAGGATGTAGACCCTGAATTTGGACACAGCCGTAGCCTACTCTGCCAGAGACGGATTTTTTAGTCCCGCGCCTGCCGGTTC
>NC_133371.1:31326904-31374973 GCF_049309525.1 Garra rufa
AAGAGTTAGAACTCGGCAGAGGGTTTTCTTTTAAATTCAGCTTTAATTTAAAGTTTGTTTGTTTGAGTTTTTTTTGTAACATGCAGTAGAAGAATAAAAAGGCAAAACAAATGTTTTGGTTAATAAAAAAGTTGTAAAAAATAAACACTTTTAGAGGAAATGTCAGGCATAGGAGGGCCTTACAAAATTGACCCGAGAAGGAGGTGGGCCCCGGCATAAAAAAGGTTGAGAACCCCTGATATAAAATTGGTTAAGTACACTACCAGTCAAAAGTTTTTGAACTGTAAGATTTTTAATATTTTTAAAGAAGTCTCTTCTGCTCAAGTCTGCATTTATTTGATCAAGCAAAAGCATTTTTACTATTTAAAATAACTGTTTTCTATTTGAATATTTTTTGCATAATATATATATATATATATATATATAATATTATATTATATTATATTATTATTATTATTAAAATTTAAAAGCTGTTTAAATGTATTCCTGTGATGGCATTGCTGAATTTTCAGCAGCCATTATTATATTTTTAGTCACATGATTTAGAAATCATTCTAATATGCTCATTTAATGCTCACTTTTAATCAATTTATTGCATCTATCCAGGCGATATGATCAAAATCTTATACAGTGCCTTGCAAAAGTATTCATTTTTTTCACATTTTGTTATGTTGCAGCCTTATGTTAAACTGCTTTAAAACAAATTCCCACATCAATCTACACTCCATACACCACAATGAAAAAAACACATTTGTGTCAACTTTGCAAATTTATTGAAATTAAAAAATTTAAATAAGCACATTGCATAAGTAATGTGGTACTTTGTTAAAGCACCTTTACAGCCTCAAGTCTTTTTGGTATGCACATCTGCATTTAGCGATTATCTGCCATTCTTCTCCTCACCTCTTTACCTCTCAAGCTGTCAGGTTGGATGGGGGCTAGCAGACATTTTCAGGTTTCACCAGAAATGTTTGATTGGGTTCAAGCCCAGGCTCTGGCTGGGCCGCTCAAGGACATTTACAGAGTTCTCTATAAGAAGCTCTTGCTGTGTGATTAATGTCATTGCTCTGTTTAAAGGTGAATTTTCTGCCTTGAAAGGTGAATGAATACTTTTGCAAGGCAGGAGTCATTTCATTTCACAACGTCACGTGAGCGTGTAACTGCGATAGAGAGAATAGTCCAAAATCTCTACTGGTTGACATTTCTACTGGTTAAGTGCAAATAAAAGCATTATTTCTTTTACAAAAATGATTAACTTATTTTTAGGGTATGAGGTGAGGGAAACCACAAGTCAGCTTAGAATCAAATAAAATATCTCCAGATGCATGCAGTAAAATTTATGCAAGGATGTAAACAAATGTAAAAGAGAAAACACATAAAATTGATGTCTATGGTGCTTATGGCCCTATTTATGCTAGCTAATACTGTGTAAACCCAAGAATGACTGTGTCAGTCTTTTATAGCATCTCTGGGCCACTTTAGGTGCGTTTGCGAGACTAGATCCTTGCAGTTTCACCCTTTTTATTGATAGCATTTGCTTTCAGCATGGTATTAGCTTGTTGATCATTTAAAGACAATATATGAGGGGATGTAAATAGTCTATGCTTCAGCTAATCCCCACTCACAGTGGGATTCACTTGTATTGACAAAACACTGTACAAACTTGTATACATCAGCATATGTTCTGTAATAAAACTCTATGACTTCACAAATCTTGTGTCTTGGCAGTTTCAGGATTACAGGTCACTGTTTCGCAACCTGTTGTGGGAATGTAATACAACTAAGTTGTACTGATAAGCAAGAGTTTCCGTCCTTAGCTCTGAATGGAGTGTGCATTTTAGTTGGCTGGTGTAAAAAAAACGTTCTTCTTTGTGTTTCAGGTTGTGAAAGTGGTCACTGGGGGCCTCACTGCAGCAACCGCTGTCAGTGCAAGAATGGGGCCCTGTGTAACCCCATCACAGGAGCCTGTGTCTGCACAGACGGCTACCAAGGATGGCGCTGTGAGGATCAGTGTGAGCCTGGCTACTATGGCAAGGGCTGCCAGCTGCAATGTCAATGCCTCAACGGTGCCACCTGCCACCACGAGACAGGGGAGTGCATATGTGCACCAGGATACATGGGCCCCATGTGAGTACCAGAGATTAAACCGGTTTGCAATATAGAGATATGAAGGTTAATATGTCTTTCCTGAAATATATTTTTTATATGGAGGAGACAAGGGCAAGTTGTTACTCTGGTGAAAAGGGTAGGTTTATTTTTGAAAGACAATTTCTGTATAGGAGCACACCTCTTGACTACAAAAAAGCTATTCAACCTTTCCACCGCCAATGCAAAGAAGCCACATTCACCTTCTGTGACCTTTTGTTTTGTCACGATGAGAACCTGAAGTTAAATAGTTTTTTTTTTTCAGCCAAATTAAAACAGTAATGTTTTGTGGTTCATGAAATATGAAAAAATATATAAAAATTCAGTCAGTAGGGCCCTGTGAGTTCTGTGATTACGGAGTCCAGTCATAAAAATGGAATTTACTGTATAACGTGGAATGTCACGGAGTTTGCCAAATTTATCATTAAATTTATCAAATAGTCATACATTAAACAAACTTAAAGTCTAAACCAAAATAAAAGTTTAGTTTAACTTGAAACTGCGCATTCCGACTCATTTTGCCAGCACGGGTCACGTTTACCCAAAATACATTAGAAAAATGTTAACAAAAATTGTAGTTTGAAACCATGAAAGAAATAACTGCTGGAGATTTTTTAACCTAAAACCTTCGAGGTACTTCCCCATGTGAGTAGCCCCAATCTCCCATACTAATCTACATGATATGTACTTACTCTTTGTCTATATTCATTGCTAGCATAGTAAAAACGCTGTGAAGTTCTTGTGAGAGTACTTAAAAAAATATGGTCGGATTTTTTTTGAAGCATTTGTTCTAAAGTCTTTGAACGTTCTTGTGTTTTATGTTGCAATCCTTTGCAATGACTGCCTGGGTTTCAAGTGTTTGCTCTTGTGGTTCGGCAGCTGTGGAGAGCGATGTCCCTCTGGAAGTCACGGGCCACAGTGCGAGCAGCGCTGCCCCTGTCAGAACGGAGGAACCTGCCATCACATCACTGGAGAATGCTCCTGCCCTGCTGGATGGACAGTAAGATGCTGCACACAGGGGGACCGTAAGGGTGGAGAAGTGGGGGACAAAGGGAAAGAGACAGGGAGAAGAAACAGAGAGGAATAAAGATGAGGAGACGGATGATAAGGAATGAGGGGCAGAAAGTGAAGGAGAGTAAAAGGTCAAGATACTGAAGGGCCGGGAAGAGGTGAGTCACGCTTAAAAGGAAGTAAAGAAGGAAAAGAGAGAGTAATTAGAAGCAGAAAGGGGGAGGGTTAAGTGAATGGAGGGAAGGTGAACGAGTTTAAGAGGTAAAAGAAAGAAGGGTGGAGGAGAATCTGAATGTAGATGCTTGAACAAACCTAAGTGGGGAACAAGTGACACCGATCTGAGCCTCGCAGAGCTGCTAAAGTTATTATTTGGAAGCAAATTGTGTGAAGTTTGCTGAGCCTCATTATTGCTCCTTTTGCATCATCTCAAACTCGTAAAGAGGACATATCAAAAACACAAGTTTCCGCTCTCAATCTGAAAAGAGTTGTATGTAGACATGCTCTAATATTCACAAAGCAAAGCTTCATCTTCAGTTGATTCTTTATTAAAACTAAACTGCAAAAATAGGTCATTTAGATATTGTAATAGTATTGACCACATAATCGTGAGTACTGTACATTATCATACGAGTTGTATACATATAAACACCTATTCAGTGATTAAAGAACTTTGCTTAAAAAGTCTTAACTTAAAGTCTTAAGTACAGTAACAAAGACTGGATCAGATAGGAAGTCAAACCAAAATTTATTCAGACACCTTTAACATTTCTGACAAGAACTCAGGATTTAAACTGTGTCAAAACAAATTCATCTTGATAATCACAAATGAATTACAGTCAAACCCAAATGTATTCATACACCTTCAAAAATGTCTCACATTATCACAGTTTATTTACTAAAAAATGTCAATAACTTATGACAAGACCTTAAGAGTTAAACTGTGTTCATGAACAAATTCATCTTGATAATGTCTGATAACTTTGATAGAAAGGTATGTAACAAAGTATGGTCAGGTCAAATTGTCATATTACAGTTTTGGTCCAAATTTTTATCAACTTTACTGATAGTTCACTATATGAAGATTTTTTTTAGGTATAATATGTCACAGTTTGCTTTAGTTTGCTATTCTCATTTACATAAATATACTATAGTGTCCTGCACCAACAAGTAAACAAAATCTAAAATTATATCTGGTGTCTGAATAATTTTGTTTCTCTTTTATGATGCCAAATTTTGTGTTTCTGTATAATTCTTTAATCTTTAAAGTATGATTCTATATATTGTATGTTTACCCAAAATCATGATGAATGATATTTATTTATTTATTTTTTAAATGTATTGCTATATGTGTCCATGTTTTAAAAGTGAATGTGCTTTCAAGCTTCAAAATGACAAAAAAAGCATAATTTAAGCATTATAGAAGACAACGGCTTTGTATGATGAAAAGGCTAAAATTTAACTTGCTGTTTAGTAAAACATTGTATCTTTTTATGGCATCTGTTTGACACCAGTGTGATGATTCCATGTCATGCGATTTATCACATCACAGCAAATTGTAAAGTTTTAACATTTGTCTTAATGAAAATAAGGAGTATACACCACAGCTACAACGATAATGACACAGAAAAACAATATTGTTGCAGTCACTTTAAAAGGATATTTACCCAAAAATGAAAATTACCCCATGATTTACTCACCCTCAAGCCATTCTAGGTGTATATGACTTTCTGCGTTCAGACAAATGCAATTGGAGTTACATTAAAAATGTTTTGGCTCTTCCAAGCTTTACAATGACAGTGAATGGGTGTTGAGATTTTGAAGTCCAATAAAGTACATCCATCCATCTTAAAAATCACTCCACACGGCTCCGGGGGGTTAATAAAGGCCTTCTGAAGTAAATTGATACGTTTGTGTAAGAAAAATATTCATATTTAAAACTTTATAAACCATCATTTCTAGCTTCTGCTAACTGTTGTACATGCGTTCATTAGATGGTGTTCAAGCAGATGACGTAAGACGTAGGCATAACGTAAGCTCCGGTGAGAATATGCTAGTCTCACAAGAACCAAGTTTTATTCACAACAAAGGAAACCCAGTCTCCTCTTGGCTTATATCGAAATTCTCCAACATTTTTGTATACAAATCTTTGTTTTGTACTTCTAATTTGTGACTGGTGCTTTGTTTTCCTCGTCCTCTGCACTTCCATGTTTGTCACTTCTCACTGGAGCTTACGTGAACTTCTCATAAACGTGTAGGACAGTTAGTGGAAGCTAATGATTATAGTTTCTAAAGTTTTAAATATGCAGATTTTTCGTACACAAATGCATCGATTCACTTCAGAAGGCCTTTATTAACCCACCGGAGCCGTGTGGAGTACATTTTATGATGGATGGATGCACTTTATTGGACTTCAAAATCTCAACAGCCATTCACTTCCATTATAAAGCTTGGAAGAGCCAGGACATTTTTTAATATAACTCCGATTGTATTCATCTGAAAGAAGGAAGTCATATACACATTGAAAGGCTTGAGGGTGAGTAAACCATGGGGTAATTTTTTTGGGGTGAACTATCTTTTTAAGAAGACTTTTTTTTTTCCAGCTGATGTATACTAAAAACATTGACAGCCAACCAGAATCCACTTGACTGTAAATGTAAATTTTCTCTGCCTTCTTGCTTAACAGGGGTCTGTGTGTGCCCAGCCATGCCAATTTGGCAAATACGGGATAAACTGCAGCAAGGAGTGCTCATGCCGCAATGGAGGACTGTGTGACCACATAACAGGACAATGCCAGTGTATGGCAGGATACAGTGGCCACAGGTAAAATAACTTCCCAGTTCTGATCTGTTATTATTCCACTGTGTCTTTACAAAAACGACCACAAAAGCAGTTTGTTAACAGGCCTGCGAAATTTGCATGCTGAATAATTGATTCATTGTTTTTTTACTGCTCTGTGTTTACATTCCCTGTGTCCACTGATCCCACTCCAACATCCGCACTGGTCCCTTAAGTTTCTGCCCATTAATTACCAGTAATGGAGTTTTATTAGGATCCGATTGAAATTGCTCAGTGCCTTTATTTCCCTGTGTCTTCTGCAGCAGCTTAGGGTTTATTAGCGCAGTAAAGTGATTGTCTGCAGAATGAAAACACTTTCAGGACAGACACTTCTTATCCTCTAATATTTAACAAAATTGCCTTCATTCATTTGGTCTTTGACAGGTGAATTAGCCCAGCAGGAATAATCTCAGATTGCGTTAGTGCCCCCTCCTCCCTTCCCCTAAGTCCTTCTCACACCCGTCTCTCCTGATACAAACGACGCTGGTGTAATTTCAACATGAAACATACCTAGTCCGTTTTATAATTTAATTGAGCTATTTATCTGTCTCCTAATGGCTTCTTTGGACACTCAAGATTGATGTTCTGCCAGGATTGTATATTGAAGATCTTGTGGAAGTCGTTGTTCCTTAAGTCACTTTGCTATTCAACAGAGAGAATGAGCTGGGGTCTAATTGTATTCACGGTAATTAATGACTGCAGTCTTCGTTTGCTGTCGCCCCAGGCGAAACTAGGGGGCTGATGAACCTGAGGTACCGAAGAAGATGCCCAGAGCATTGACCCTTGACCCATAGATTAGAATAACTCTGTAGTTTGCTAATTCTGCTTGTGTTATTCTGATGGGCTCCTTTTTCTTTGAGAGCTTAAGGGTTTTCTTTGTTCCCAGGTGCCAGGAAGAGTGTCCGGTCGGCACATACGGACCCCACTGTGCTCTTCACTGTGACTGTCAGAATGGGGCCAAGTGTTACCACATCAACGGAGCATGTTTGTGTGATACAGGGTTCAAAGGCCCTCACTGCCAGGACAGGTTCTGTCCACCAGGCCTCTACGGTCTCATCTGTGACAAATACTGCCCATGTAATGCCTCCAACACACTCAGGTGAGACACGCTACCATATTTGAATACACCCATTCAAATGATAACCTTGGAATTGACAAGAATCAGTTGAAGAGGAATGCATTTTGGTGCCATATAGTCATCAGCTGAGCTGATATTTCAGATTTTTTTTAAATTATTGATATTAGCAAACATTTGGTATTTAATTTTGCATGCTCATATGCCCTATTTTAAAAGTTAGATTACCTTTATTATCATTTAATGCTCACTTGAAGTTAATAATTGAATATTTTAATATTTTATACTAAATATAATCTTCAGCAATTTCAAAATGAATATAAATTTTTCATGTTCCATGTTAAAATGTATTTAAATCAGTTGTAGTTTTTATTTATTTAGTTAGTTAGTGTATTTATTTAGTGTATTTGTTTATTAATTTATTAATTAAGTGAATTAATACAGTTAATTAACTTAATTCAGTTTAATACCCTGCAAAGCAAAGACATTTGTAAATTTGTGTAAAAATTAGATTATCTTCATTATCATTTAATGCTCACTTAAAGTCAATAATTTAATATTTTAATATTTTATACTACTGTAAATAGAATCTCCAGCAATTCCAAAATGTATATCCATTTTTCAGGTTCTATGTTAAAATGTTGTCATTCTCAAATAAATATGTAGTATTTAAATCAATTGTAGTTTTTAGTTAGTTTGTATTTATTTAGTGTATTTGTTTAATTTAGACAAAATAGTAAGAAATTTTAATATTGTCCATAACATGAAAATTCTAGTTAGAATTTAGCAGTAGTTTAATTAAGTGAATTAATAAAATGAATATAAATGAATTAATTTAATTCAATTTAATTACCTGCAAAAAGAGGAAATCTGTAGTTAGTTTGTATTCATTTAGTGTATTTGTTTAATTTAGACAAACAGTAAGGAATATTAATATTGTCCATAACGTGAAAATTTCAGTTAGAATTTAGCAGCAGTTCAATTAATTAAGAAAATTAATAAAATTAAAATAAAATAATATAAAATTATTCATTTAATTCAATTTAATTCCTTGCAAAGGTAAGAATTTTTTTAATTTGTCTAAAAATTTGATTATCATTATTAACATTTAATGCTCATTTAAAGTTAATAATTTAATATTTTATATTAAATCTTTAGCAATTTCAAAATGAATATCCATTTTTCATGTTCTATGTTAAAATGTTGTTATCCTCAAATTAATGTGTAGTATTTAAATAAATTGTAGTTTTTAGTTAGTTTTTTAGTAGTTTTAGTTAAGTATTTCAAAATTCAGTTAGTTAAGTATTTGAAAATTTCAGTTAGAATTTAGCAGCATTTTAATAATTAAGTAAATTAAATTAAAAGAAAATAATATAAATTGATTCATTGGATTTAATTTAATTCCCTGCAAAGGTAAGACATTTTTTAATTTGTCTAAAAATTAGATGATTTAATGCTCATTTAAAGTTAATAATTTAATATTTTAAAATTTTATGCTACATCTTCAGCAATTTCAAAATGAATATCTATTTTTCATGTTCTATGTTAAAATGTTGTGATCCCCAAATTAATGTGTAGTATTTAAATTAATTGTAGTTTTTAGCTAGTTAGTTAATTAGTTAGTGTATGCAAAGGGGGGACATTTGTAAATTTGTCTAAAAAATTGATTATCTTCATTATCATTTAATGCTCACTTAAGGTTAATAGTTTAATATTTTAATATTTTATACTACTGTAAATATAATCTTCAGCAATTCCAAAATTAATTTCCATTTTTCATGTTCTATGTTAAAATGTTGTGATCCTCAAATAAATGTGTAGTATTTAAAATAATTGTAGTTTTTAGTTAGTTTGTATTCATTTAGTGTATTTTAATATTGTCCATAACATGAAAACTTCAGTTACAATTTAGCAGCAGTTTAATTAATTAAGTAAATTAATACAATTAATATAAACTGATCCATTTGATTCAATTTAACAATTCCCTGCAAAGGGAAGCTGTTGTGATCCCCAAATTAATTTGTAGCATTTAAATCAATTGTAGTTTTTATTTATTTAGTTTATATATATTTTTTAATTTAGAAAAAATAGTAAGGAATTTTAATATTGTCCATAACATAGTTAGAATTTTGCAGTAGTTTAATTAATTAATTGAATTAATAAAGTGAATATCAAATTATTATAAATTAATTTCATTAAATTAAAGGGCTGTCAATTGAGTACAAATATTTGAATTAATTACATTACATTATAACTGCATATGCAATTATATATACAAAAGCCACCAAAATAAGACATTATTTTGGCACACATAAAATCCTGAAATAGACAGTACAAAAATATACTTTCCAATTGTTTGTTTTGTTTTGTTTCCATATCATTTGTCATTTTCTGTGCATTTTTGCATTTCTATTTGTGAATGTTTTTTTTTTTTTTTTTTGCATTTACACTGCAAAGGTATGACTCAGAATTCTTCATGCTTATATCATTAATTATATTAAATTACAGCCCTAATTAGATCATAATTTCTCACACTTTGAAGATAAGTTATTTCATACAAACAATACATCTTTTTGGAGTCCCCTACGGTAAAACTAAACCTTCAGTCTCACAGTCATCACTTTTCTCGCCAACTCTTCTGGAGTGAACCTCTGGAGCCATGGGTGAGTAAAGAGCTCCATTTGAGTCCATTTGACTTCATTTGACTTGCAAGTGAAAATCCGAACACCTTTCAACAGTAGCATAGCACTTGCTCTTTATCGCGACCTGTGCTTCATTCATTATTTCTTAGCCGCGTTCCTGGCTAATGCAATGTTAATGCCTGGTATGGGTAGATTAGGCCCTGAGACACTGGGGCTCATTACTACATGAAGGAGAGAAAGGACACCCCATTTATCTGAGTGGAGCTCACAGACACCAGGATGGATGAATTCAAATGGTTTTAGTCTTTAGATTTGGCTCCCTTGTTCTGGAAACCAAAGTGTTTCTGTTTAGATGCCGTATACACAACGTATCTTTAGGCATATTTGTGTCTAAATGTCAATCTGTCTTTCTATTTTTCAGTTGCCACCCTCTGACAGGTGAATGCTCGTGTACAGCAGGATGGACGGGGCTATACTGCAATGAGACCTGTCCCCCGGGTTACTATGGAGAAGGATGTAGTGTGCCGTGCCAGTGTGCTAATGGAGCAGACTGCCACAGTCTCACTGGGGCCTGTATCTGTGCCCCAGGCTACACAGTGAGTCCATGTTTATCATTTATCATTGTCTACATTCATTAAAGTCTAGTAAATCTTGCCATGCTGAAATATTGTCACACCAAATTGACTGCTGAGCATCGATGATTATAGTTGCTAATGTTCTCAACTAAAGGATGGTCTTTTTTCATATGACCTGACATAATCCTCCTATACACCTGGCATCAACTTCACTCAAACTTCTAATCTCTCATTTGTAGCATCAACACAGATTTGTCTTGCATCTATAAAGAACTGCATCAAGAAAAAAATGTAATTGCTAACTAAATTTGGCTTTACAATATCTTTCTGATCTTTCTTTTTGTAAAGCCAATACATTTTTGAGCTGTCAATTTAAACTGCTTAATCAAATTAATTCAATTATGTGCTGATTAATTCATAGAATTAATTAATCACATAATTACCTGCTCAAAAATGTTTTGAGGTTAAGTTAAAATAAAAACTTCATTATATCATTATACAAATCATTATATCTACTGTTAATTATTATTTGATTTTACTTTTTTTCACATTTTTATATTATTATGGCAGACAAGTGAATCATAAAATAGACATTACGTAATTATAAGTATCTGCTCAGAAAAATGTTTCTGTAGTTATGTTAAAATAAAATGGTTTATTATCATTTTATATTTTTCTATAAATTAATTTATATTAAATAATAATATATATATTTTCATAAAATGACATTTTATTTTATTATATATTTTATAATTTCATTTACTGTTATTTATTATTCTATTTTATTTAGTCTTTTTTTATTATGGCTGACAAGTAAATCATAAAATAGACATTACATAATTATATATAAGTATCTGCTCAGAAAAAAATGTTTTGTGGTTAAGTTAAAACAAAAAATTTGGTTTATAATAATTTTATATTTTTCTAAATTAATTTATATTAAAAAAAATTTCTTCATAAAATAACATTTTAGTTTTGTTATATATTTTATAATTTCATTTACTGTTATTTATTCTATTTTATTTTGTCTTTTTTATTGTTATTATTATGGCAGACGTAAGTCATAATATTTTTTTTTCTAATGCATTTTTGTATTTCTTCTGTACTATTTTTAGATAGTTGGTCTATGTATACAATGCAAAAGTATATGGTTCTAGGTACATGATTAAATTAATCGTTTATGTAATTAATTTTACAGTCCTAATTATGTCATAATTTAATTTAATTAAAAAAAAATATTTTATTTTATATCGCACTTTTGACAACATTGTTTTGTTTTGCACTTTTAGCAAAATGCAGTAACATCCAGTATATCTCAATTTAAAAATGTAAAAAATATATATTTTATTTTATTTGCAGTAACATGCAGCAAGTATGGTTCTAGGTACATGATTAAATTAATCAATTGTTTATGTAATAAATTTTACAGTCCTAATTATGTCATAATTTAATTAATTAATTAATTAATTAATTAATTTATTTATTTATTTTTATGTATTTTATATCGCACTTTTAACAACATTGTTTTGTTTTGCACTTTTAGCAAAATGCAGTAACATCCAGTATATCTCAATTTAAAAATTTAAAAAATATATTTTTTATTTTATTTTATTCTAGGTACATGATTAAATTAATAATTTGTTTATGTAATTAATTTTACAGTCCTAATTATGTCATAATTTAATTAATTAATTAATTTATTTTTATTATTATTTTTTTATGTATTTTATATCGCACTTTTAACAACGTTGTTTTGTTTTGCACTTTTAGCAAAATGCAGTAACATCCAGTATATCTCAATTTAAAAATTAAAAAAATATATATTTTATTTTATTTGCAGTAACATGCAGCAAGTGAAAAGTGTAGTAAATTTATATAAAAAAAAAATCATTAGCCAAGATGCCAAACATCCAATTGGTGTTTAGGTTAAAAATATTTTATTTTATTTTACTTTATTTTATTTTAATTTGCACTTTTAACAACATTGTTTTGTTTTGCACTTTTAGAAAAATGCAGTAACATCCAGCATATCTCAATTGAAAAATATATTATTATATATATATATATATATATATATATATATATATATATATATATATATATTGCACTTGTAACACTATGTAGTAATATGAGTAACCCATCAAAGTTCGATCACAGCTGGTCACAGGAGACACATTTGTGACAAAGGTGTAAACAGCTTGTGACCGAATGACCCAAAATAGAAGATACCAAGTCTAAACAGGGCCATTGCTATGACATACGACAGTGGCAGAACTCATAATTACATAATAAAGGTTTATGATTGTGGATTTTAGGTGAGAACTGGAAGCACCTTTTGGTGAAAATTTCTAGTCAGCACTTCCCTTGATCTTTCTTTGAAAAGTTTTTGTGTCCTCATACTTAAAGAAGAAGTGTCAGCGAATACAGTTTATTGCTTTGAAAATGATCTCTACAGTGGTCTCTCTCTCTCTCTCTCTCTCTCTCTCTCTCTCTCTCTCTCTCTCTCTCTCTCTCTCTCTCTCTCTCTCTCTCTCACACACACACACACACACACACACACACACACACTCACGCAAACACATACATAAACACATCACCTCCTGCAGGGAGCCTGGGAACAAGGTGAGAGTCTCTAAGTTCAGCAATGCTACTTTCACAATGCTTGTGTCTTATTACACAGCAGGTTTAGACTTAACACAAAGGCCTTGCCAAACAGAAAGAAACGCTAGATACAAGGACTCCAAAATAGATTGTGATTTCTAGGCAAGACTTTATATGACATAAATAACAAATCGTTTTGTTATCCAGTTGGTTGCACATGGCACGCAATCTACCCGGCTTCGTGCTCTCTGATGAACAAAGGGAATGCTAAAATGAAAGTGATAAGATGCAAGGAAAGAGCCTGAGAAAGACAGATAGAGAGATGATCATATCAGTAATCTGAATTTATTTTAGAGAGATGTTAAAATAGATGGATGCCTCGTTCTTTTGCTTCTGAATGCGTCATAGTATTGCTTACAATCTTGTTTGTCTTGTTCATCATCAGAAGCAAATGTGCTTTCCTTAAGAGCTAGTAGGTTTAGAGATGGAGAACTAAAAGAGAAACTAAAACAATTGTTTGGGAGAAGCTAAAAGTACCAGTCAAAAGTTTTTGAACAGCAAGATATTGAATGTTTTTTAAGAAGTCTCTTCTGCTCACCAAACCTGCAATTATTTCATCCAAAGTACAGCAAAAACAGTTACATTTTGAAATATTTTTACTATTTAAAAGAACTGCTTTCTATTTAAATATATTTTTAAATGTAATTTATTTCTGTGATCAAAGCTTCAGTCTTCAGTGTCACATGACCCTTCAGAAATCATTCTAATATGCTGATTTGCTGTTAAAAAAAATTCTATTAATATTAATATCAATAATTAAAACAGTTGACTACATTTTTTTTCAGGATTCTTGAATAGAAAGATCCAAAGATCAGCATTTATCTGAAATAGAAAGCTTTTGTAATATTATACACTACCATTCAAAAGCTTGGAGTCAGTATAAGTTTGTATTTTTTATTTTTTTGAAAAGAAATGATAGAAATTAATACTTTTATTTAGCAAGGATGCTTTAAATTGATCATAGATCAACTTTCTATTCATCAAAGAAACATGAAAAAAATTCTACTCCACTGATTTCAACATAATAATAATAAAAGCTTTTTTGAGCAGCAAATCAGAATATTAGAATGATTTCTGAAGGAACATGTGACTGGAGTAATGATGAAAAAAAAATCAGCTTTGAAATCACAGGAATAAATTACATTTTAAAATATTTTCAAATAGAAAACAGTTATTTTACATAGTAAAAATATTTCAAAATGTTACTGTATTCGCTGTACTTTAGATCAAATAAATGCAGGCTTGTGGTGAGCAGAAGAGACTTCTTTAAAAATCCTACTGTTCAAAAACTTTTGACTGGTAGTGTATACATACATTTTCAGTAGCGTCAGTTAAAGTTATGAGTAAGATGACGCATGGAAAGTTACAGTTTCAATTATCTTCCCCACCACTGAACTGATTTCCCTCCTGCAGTATTCAGAAACAGCGGAAATATTGCAAAGCAGATAAAATTAAGACAGTGCCTCAGGTAAAGACTGAAACGGTAGTGATGATTAAGACGAACTCCATACCAGAGGCTGTAGCCAACTCCTGCCTTGGCTGTAACTGTTGCTGTGTCCTGTGGCAGAGCTACAACAGCGATCTGAACTAGCAGGCGGAGGCACAGACTGTATCTTAATTTTCACCACCTGCTCTTTGTGTTGGATTTGAGGGGCCTGCTGCCAGTTCTATTAAACACTGCTCGAGGAGCTTTGGCCAAGGAGTCTGACCGAGTTGCAATGGAATCGGGACACGATGCTCCATTTCCAGGCCAGCTCTTTCAGTTAGACCTATAGAACAACAAAGGTTAACAATTTGACCACAGTCTGCCCGAAAATAAGAGCTCTGGGAGAGTGATATTTATAGGGGTGGGAAAGGAACATATATATGCCTGTGCTGCTGGTACTGGAGAGAGCACAGGTGGACAGATGAGGGACCAAATGTGCTGGTAGTACCACGTTAAAAGCACACATGCCGTGTTCATGTGTGCTTTCATGACACTTTACTGGAATGCACAGATGCATTTGTAGGAATACTGTATAAATGACCACAAATTTAGCATTTTTCTAAATTCTAAAAAAATTATGTTGTCAACATAACTACTTTACTGCAGATTTTTACTACTTTACTGCAGATTCTAACCCAAAAATGAAAATGAACCCATGATTTACTCACCCTCAAGCTATCGCTGTACATGACGTTCTTCATTCAGGCGAATACAATTGGAAGTATATTAAAAAATGTCCTGGCTCTAACAAGCCTTATAATGACAGTGAATGGCTGTTGAGATTTTGAAGCCCAAAAAAGTGTGTCCATCCATCATAAAAAGTACTCCCCACAGGTCCAGGGAGTTAATAAAGGCCTTCTGAAGCAAATCGATGTGTTTTTATAAGACAAATATCCATATTTAATACTTTATAAACCGAAATGTCTAGCTTCCGCTAATTGTCGCACGCGCGTCGTATGATGTAGGCTAAGTGACGAACGCAGAGGAGAGAGCAAAACAAAAGACAAGAGAATTTGTAAAAAAGAAAAAAAAAGTTGAAGGATTTTGATATAAGCCAAGAGGAGACCTGTTTTTTATTACACAAATGCATCGCTTCACTTCACAAGCCATTTATTAACCTCCTGAAGCTGTGTGGAGTACTTTTTATGATGGATGTATGCACTTTTTTGGGCTTCATAATCTCGACACCCATTCACTGCCATTATAAAGCTTGGAAGAGCCAGGACATTTTGTAATATAACTCCAATTCTATTCGTTTTAAAGAAGAGTCACCTAGGATTGCTTGAGGGTGAGTAAATCATGGGGAAATATTCATTTTTGGGTGAACTATCCCTTTTAAAAATGTTTTACGTTGTTAACCAGCATGATCTAAGAATTATCCAAAGAGCATGTTGTGCTTCAGTGGGCACAAAAACATCTGAAGCTCAGCAGATCAGTGTAATAAAGTTAATATTAATTAGAGTATTTGTTTCTTTTTCTTCTTGCTGTTGCTATTGTTGTTTTTGGTTTTATCCTAAAACTGATTATCTTATTACTTATTTAAAAATCCTGAATCCCAGATTTTCTTTTCTTTCTTTTTTTTTTTGGACCTCACTAAATAAAAAGTACAATTCAAGCTTCAGGACATTTTTGAACATACTAATTTGTGTTAATGTTATTATAAAGTGAATATTTAAGAGTATTGTTTTCAAGCATGATGTGAGAATTATCCAAAGAAAATTTTTGTGCTTCACTGGAAACAAAACTGTCTTTTTGCACAAAGAAGCTTAAATGATTAGTGTAATACATTTTCTTATCAATATTAATTAGAATTTAATTTTTGTCTTGTAGTTTTTTTTATCCTAAAAATGATTATTTTAATATTTAAAAAGTACTGTATCCCACATTTTTAATGTGGTCTCGGATTTTTGGACCTCACTAAATATGAAAATGTATCATTAAAGTATTAGTTCACTTCCAGATTGAAAATTTCCTGATAATTTACTGACCCCCATGTCATCCAAGATGTCTTTCTTTCTTTAGTTGAAAAGAAATTAAGGTTTTTGAGGAAAACATTCCAGGATTTTTCTCCTTATAGTGGACTTCAATGGGGGTCAGCAGGTTGAAGGTCCAAATTGTAGATTCAGTGCAGCTTCAAAGGGCTCTACACGATCCCAGCCCAGGAATAAGAGTCTTATCTAGTGAAACGATCAGTTAATTTCTAAAATAAAAAAAATAAAAATGTATATACTTTTAGCCACAAATGCTCGCCTTGCACTAGCTACGACTTACATAATCACATTGGAAAGGTGAGTGCTAGATGAGCATTTGTGGTTAAAAAGTATATATTTTTATTTTATTTTTTAGAAAATGACAGATCGTTTCGCAAACATAAGACTCTTATTACTCGGCTGGGATAATGTTGAAACTTCAATGTGGACCTTTAACCTGCTGATCCCCATTGAAATCCACTATATGGAGAAAAATCCTGCAATGTTTTTCTCCAAAATTTAATTTCTTTTTGACTGAAGAAAGAAAGACATGAACATCTTGGATGACATGGTGGCAAGTAAATTATCAGAAAATTAATATTCTGGAAGTGAACTAATCCTTTGAAACATGAAAACATTTCTAGCTTTTTGAATGCACTAATTGTTTCCGTTAATTTTTATTATAAAGTGAATATTTAACTTCTAAACATAAGTCTGACTTTAGCCTGCTTTTAGAGGAGTTTAGTCACCCAGTTGAATGAGTGCTCTCAGGCCCGTGTCAGTGTAATCTGGAGCATTCACGGGTCTCGCTAAATCCCTGTGGTCATTTGTGAGCCAGAGACTCTTTTACCTCTTCCAACCCATTCACCAGTAAATTGCAGGTCTGCTGAAAAGTCGAACAAACTAACTTTCTCGCCCCATATTCGGGCTGCCTGCGCCGCTAGTTTTAAGTCTTTTTCCGCAGAACAGAACTGCCATTGTTAGCAGTCTGCTTGCTGTCACTTTTGAGCGGAACAAAGATAACTGCACGTAGATTGATGAAAAATTAATCCACAGATGTAAGCTTTTCATGTGAGGAGTGGATGGACGAGCGAAGCAGATGGAGAGGTAGAATATTTGAAATGGGGAATACAATGGGGGAATGTGGCAGAGAGAGAGAAAGAGAGCATACAAGAAAGAAAAGAGTGGGAGTAAGAGAAAATATTGGAGATGATTGTATCAAAGTGAGCGAGAGAGATAAATGATCACAGATTGAAAGAAGGAAAGAGAGGGGAGAAACAAAAAGTATATAGAGAGAGAAAGTGAGAGTCGGTCCCTCTCGGTGCCCATGGCGTCCTGTGGCATATCTTATCCTGCCTTCCACTCAGACCTAGTTCCAGATGATAATGAGAGAGCGGGTCCTTTGCTGCTCAATCCCCGGCATCGGGGAGAAGGAGGCAGGAGGCGTGCAGCACACTGCCATTACCCCACTAATTGGGAGTCTAAATCATTTTGTCAGCTGTCAGTCAGAGCCAGGGATGAGGCAAAAAGACACCGGCGATGACCGGCGCTGGGATATAGGCGACTCCCCAGCTGAGCCTGGTAAAGCGCAGAGATTGTGCTGGTGTTGTTTGGCTGGGGAACAGGGTTTAAGAACACAGTGTCTGTCAGTCATCAGCAATGGTTTTCTGGGGATGGACGGAGCTGCCGAGGGCCAGGGGCTGTCAGCTCATTAATGCAGCTGGGGAAAGCGGGCCTTTAGCACTGAGCTCTGAGCATCCGCCGCCACACTCTGTGTGACTGCAACAAGGCCACTAGCTACACACGGACTTCAGGTTCGCTGCTCTGTAAATGTGCTCTATACTTGCTTGAAACTGTATCTAACTCATACAGTATACTGCCCTGTTGCAGAGAATGTTTTGGAGGAAATTTCCTGTTGGAAGTTTCACAGAATCCTCAGTTGGGATTTAGAGTCACACTTCGCAGCACAGTGCTCATGTTAGAGTATAAAATTACATAAGTAAAAAGTCTGATACCTAAAACTGTATTTTTCTGAAAGAAATGTGTGCCTGTCTGAGCAAAACTCCCTCCTATGATGCTAGGGTCTTGTTAGTGGTTCCTATGTTGTTGCTAAAAGGTTCCGAGTTGTTTTGCATGTTGTTGTAGGTCGTTAGGTGTTTTGGGTGGTTACCAAGACATTGCTGCATGGTTGCTAAGGTGCTATTCTATTGCTAGGCTATTGTAGGTGGTTGCCAGGGATTTGCTGTGCAGTTGCTAAAAAGTTCTGGGTGGTTTTGCATATTGTTGTAATTTGTTAGGTGTTTTGGGTGGTTGCCAAGTCATTGCTACGTGGTTGCTAAGGTGCTAATCTGTTCCTAGCCTATTGTGGGTGGCTGCTGGGGTGTTGCTATGCAGTTGCTAACATGATCTGGGTTGTTTTGTCTATTATTGTGGGTCGTTAGGTGTTTTGGGTGGTTGCCAAGGCATTGCTATGTGGTTGCTAAGGTGCTATTCTATTGCTAGGCTATGGTGGGTGGTTGCCAGGGTGTTGCTATGCAGTTGCTAAAAAGTTCTGGGTTGTTTTACATGTTGTTGTAGGTTGTTAGGTGTTTTGGGTGGTTGCTAAATCATTGCTACATGGTTGCTAAGGTTCTATTCTGTTGCTAGCCTATTGTGGGTTGTTTCTGGGGTGTTGCAATGCAGTTGCTAAAAAGTTCTGGGTTGTTTTGCATGTTGTAGGTAGTTTGGTGTTTTGGGTGGTTGCTAAATCATTGCTACATGGTTGCTAAGGTTCTATTCTGTTGCTAGCCTATTGTGGGTTGTTGCCATGGTGTTGCAATGCAGTTGCTAAAACGTTCTGGGTTGTTTTGCATGTTGTAGGTAGTTTGGTGTTTTGGGTGGTTGCTAAATCATTGCTACATGGTTGCTAAGGTTCTATTCTGTTGCTAGCCTATTGTGGGTGGTTGCTGGGGTGTTGTTATGCAGTTGCTAAAAAGTTTTGTGTTGTTTTGCATATTTTTGTAGGTTGTTAGTAGAGCCTGACCGATAAAGGATTTTGAAGGCCGATACCGATACAAATATTTGTTGGTTTTAAAATTCGATATTCCGATATATCGGCCGATATTTTTTATTTATTTTTTTACATTTCAGAAACGCGCAACAAAACATCAACAGATTTCCCTAACATTAGTTATTTGTAGTTATTTATGAGTTTTAACTAACATAATATGATAATGCATTTTAAAAAGAAACTTGTTTCTTTTATTGTCACAACAGAACAGAGGAACATCAAAATATATTAAAGTTAAATGATAAATAAAATGTATAAAAATACAAACTTAAGATATGAAACGTAGTCCTTTGAACAAAAACACAAAAACAGCAACAACCAAATCAAATTTACCAGTTTTAAAAGACTTGGTAAGCTTCATAAATATAACTTTGAATAGGAACATCAAAATATATTAAAGTTCTGATAAATAAAATGTATAAAAAAAGCTACCTTGTAATTACAATGTCAGGTTGCTTATCCCTTTACCTGCACTTTTTAAATTCTTTCCACCAAGCTACATCAAACCATTTTCAATCATCAGTTGCTGCCTGCCTTCTAAAACCTACTATTTAGCGATCTAAATCCATTATGTGACTCGTTAATGCCGCGGCTGAACGACAGTCTGCAACGCACACTTGGCGTCATTGGATTTCACACACCGACACGTGTAAAAGAAAAGCGAACTTTTATGCACAAGCTACGTATGATACTTTTTCTCTATGTCTAAATGTTCACTCCTCGCAAGTCTAACTTACATTTTAATCCAGGGACTGTAACTAGAGATATGCTATTTATAAATACAGTAATCATTACTTTATTTAGGCAGAATAAGTTTGTTGTGGTTTACAAGCTCATTAATGTTAACGTTAGCGGTCTTCCACTGATAGAGTTCATTACTATTACTCTGATCATCTATGCCTTTACATTAATGGGAGGGTTTGTTTCATGCAGCCAAGAGATGAAGTAGATACCGGTCTTCCTGCGGGGGTATAAGTTACTTTTATGCGGGCTTTTGCGGGACGAAATAGCATATATTCCTTTTGGAGTGGGCGGGCGCGGGACTAAAATGTCCATCCCTTGCAGATCTCTAAGATGAAGTTTGCGTGCAGCGGTAGCTTTGTCTTCGGTTTTTACAAAGCGTAGCCACACTTTTGAGCACTTCGCGCGATCCATCTTGTAGTAGACTGATGTTTACATTACCACACAAGGTCCTGGCAGATCACTAGATGAAAAATTGCACCCAGGAATTGATAAAAGGAATCGACATTTTAATTTTATAAAAAGTATCCGATTCTTTATCTTAAGTATCCTACCATGAACACACTTCACCAATGATCTCACTCACGGATAACTGGCACTCTCTGCCCGACTCTGGCTGGATCAGCGGGTTGCAGGATGTGGCGCGTTATACACGAGTGTTGCCAACAGGGGCGGTGTAGATTGCCCTCTGGTGGACAAACTATTGCTAAGGTGCTATTCTATTGGTAGGGTATTGTGGATGGTTGCCAGGGTGTTGCTATATGGCTTTGTTTAACACATTGCTTTGCAGGTCCAACATTGCTGTAAAGTGGTTGCCACTTAGAGAAAATTCTAGAGAACTAAAATCTTATATTTTCCTGAGGAAAAGGGTGTAGAGTGTTTTAGGTGGTTGCCAGGGTGTTGCTATATAGTTGTTCAAATTTTTTAGGTGGTTTTGCACATTGTTGTAGGGTGTAGGGTGTGTTGTGTGGTTCGCAGGGTGTTATGGGTGGTTTTAGCACATTGCTGTTCTACTCCTAGGCAATAGTGGGTGATTACCAGGGTGTTGCTATGCTGTTGTTAAAATGTTCTGTGTGGTTTAGCACATTGTTGTTGGGTGTAATGTGTTTTGGGTGGTTGCCAGGGTGTTGCTAGTTGTTACAATTTTCTAGGTGGTTTTAGCACATTGCTGTTCTGTTCCTAGGCTATCATGGGTGGTTGCCAGGGTGTTGCTATGTAGTTGATCAATTATTCTAGGTGGACTTGCACATTGTTGTTGGGTGATTGCCAGGGTGTCATGGGTGGTTTTAGCAGATAGCTGTTCTATTCCTAGGCTGTCATGGGTGGTTGTTCTAGGTGTTTTTGCACATTGTTGGTGGTGTAGGGTGTTTTGGGTGGTTGCAAAGGTGTTGTCATGTAGTTGTTAAAATGTTCTGGGTGGTTGCCAATGTATTGTTATGTGGCTGTTCTGGGTGGTTTTATCACATTGCTATTCTATTGGTAGGCTATTGTGTGGTTTCCAGGTTATTGGTTTTTACTTGCTAAAATGTTCTGGGTGGTTTTGCACCTTACTATGCAGATGATACATTGTTGTAGATAGTTGCCAGGACATTTGTTTAATGTACAGCTCTTGAAAAATTCATCTCTGTATGTTTTTCAGAGCGACGACTGTTCCCAAACCTGCCCACTTGGACTATACGGTACTAACTGCACTTCCACCTGCCACTGCCACAACCAGGCATCCTGCTCACCAATCGATGGCTCCTGTATCTGTAAAGAAGGTACTGCATAATGTGCTCTCCCTCTTCCATTTATCCTTACTCCTCCATATATAGTGAGAAAGCCATGAGAGAATGCGGGTTTACAACCAACCTGATAACAAGATTATAGCCTGACCTGTACAAATAAATCAATAAGCAATCAATATACACAATTAAATGCTGAGAAAAAGTTGTAATCTTTACAATTGATTACTCTGCGACTAATTCATCATTTTCTAACACCCTTTAAAACTTATGTTAATGCCTGACAAGACAATACTCCAAAAACACTTTCTGGACATCAGACGTTCCCAAAAATTGTATATAATATCCCCATCGGTTCTCCATATATCCATTTCTGTCATTATGGAAAAACTGGTGTTTCAATATCAAAGGATTCAAAGTCTCTCCAGGTCACTTTCAAAGGATACATAACCACTTAGCACTTATATGGCCTTTTTAGGCTGAAATAGCATAAAAAATGCAGCGTGAATTCACAAGAGGCCTGTGAGTGCTCTGTGTTTGGCTGACCGCAGCTAACCGTGCCTGCGGGACGGCCCTTATTGTTGCATAAACATGGACTCGTCCTTAAAGGCCTGCACCAGCAGAGTATTCGTTCAGGTCCCTTCAGTTTGGAAGGAAGCTCATTAGAGACAGTACCTTTAAAATCCTCATCCCATTCATAATGCAGAACCCCAGTGTGCTACACAACTTCTCTGCCTATCCCGCTCTGCTCTTATGTTGACCTCAAACCATGCATATATTCAACTCATTGACTGCTTTGCGGCGTGAGCCGAGGGAGACCAGAATCCTCTGGCTTCTGTCAAGATGTGACCTCACTTCCCCCTCTTCCCGCTCTATTAATTGAACACACTGTTAGAAACTAGAGAAGGTTTGGCTAGAACTCAAAAAGATAATGTTAAATCTTAACAAATAAACAACTGAAGGAACCAGACAAATAAATTAACAAATGTCTGTACCGTCTCGTATTGCTTTACAGGTTGGCAAGGTGTAGAATGCTCAATCCTCTGCTCCAGCGGGACTTGGGGATTGGGCTGTAACCAGACTTGTTTGTGTGCCAACGGTGCAGCTTGTGACCCAATCGACGGCTCTTGTACCTGTACCTCGGGCTGGAGAGGGGAACGCTGCCAGCAGTCCTGCCCCGTGAGTATCTTCCCGGGACCGGTTCCATTGTCTCTCTGCCAGAGGCTAGGAGGACTGGCTATTTGATTTATAAATATTTGTCATGACAGGGCAGTTTAAGCTTAGCAAGATGGTTTGTGTTTGTGGTTATTTAGGATGGCACATATGGGCTGGAGTGTCGAGAACGTTGTGACTGTAACCACGCTGATGGATGCGACCCTGTGAGTGGATTCTGTCGCTGTCTGCCAGGATGGACAGGTGAGTGTAAGACCAGTGACATAATCACATCGACATGATAAAAAATAGACGCTGGAATGAATTACACACCCATTGTTGAAAGAAGAATTGATGCAATTTGAACAAACAGTGATGGGCACATAGGACGCATTAAATTTATGAAAAGTGACACTTTCCCCATGATAATGTATCATGGTTTCCTGTCTTTGTGGCACCAAATCATCATATTAGAATGATTTCTTGAAGGATCATGTGACACTAAAGACTGGAGTAATGACTGCTGAAAATTCAGCTTTGCATCACAGGAATAAATTACATTTTTAAATATATTAAATAGAAAACTATTATTTTAATTGTAATAATATTTCACAATTTTTGATTAAATTAATGCAGGTTTGTTGAGCATAAGAGACTTCTTTTGAACACTAATGTTAAAGTCCTTTTAAGACAAGTCATGTCACTCGGCGGCCATCTTTGAAACGCCTCTCGGGCATCAAAGTGCAGCTCCTATCTCTTTGAATGGGGAAACATGAAATTCTCCAAAACTGTTCGCCAAACTTACGATTTAATTTCATATTTGAAATCTCCAAAGAAATCCAACAAGAACTGCCTCATAAATATAGTTCCTTGTGCTTGAATAACGTTAAAAAAACGCTTATTTTTCGGGCTAGATGAGCCAGTGTGCATGCGCAGTACTGAACGCACGTCTTAGAGCGACGGCTGTTTCTATAGCAACCGGGACTTCTAACGGCAGATGCAGTGACGCGCTGACTTTACTAATCAACGATTGGCTCTTTCACTAAGAAGGCGGAGCTTCGCGGCCATGATGACCGTTTCATTGTTCCCCATTCAAAACTACACGAGTGACATGTCTTTGGTATTCTATAGTCTTTGCTAATGTAAACACTTTGAGGTTTTGGTTTAGTTCCATGTGAATTAAAAGTCCTCTTTTAAAGGGATAGTTCACCCAAAAATTAAAACTAACTCAAGATTTACTCACCTATGAGCCATCCTAGGTGTATATGACTTTCTTCTTTCAAATAAATATACCATCAGAGTTATATTAAAACATGTCCTGGCTCTTCCAAGCTTTATAGTGGCAGTAAATGGCTGTTGAGATTTTGAAGCGAAATGAAGTGCATCCATCCATCATGAAAAGTACTCTACACAGCTCCAGGGGGTTAATAAAGGCCTTTTGAACCACGTCGATGCATTTGTGTAGGAAAAATATGCATATAAACTCATTATTCTGAGAAGTAATGTCAGAATTGCAAGTTTATAAATTGTAATTCTGATATTAGCCTTTATTAGCATATTAGCCTTTTTTCCCTCAGAACTAGACTTTATAACTCGCAATTGTGAGTTTATATCTCACAATTAAAAAAAAAAGTCAGATTTGCGAGATACAAATTCACAATTGCAAGGAAAGAAGTCAGAATTTCAAGATACAAACTCACAATTACAAGAAAAAAAGTCAGAATTGTGAGTTTATATCTTGAAATTCTGACTTATTTCTTGCAATTGTGAGTTTATATTCCACAATTCTGACTTTATATCTTTAACTCGCAATTGTGCATTTATATCTCACAGTTCTGAGAAAAAAGTCAGAATTTGCGAGATGTAAACTCGCAATTGCCTTTTTTATTTTTTATTCAGTGGCGGAAACAGGCATCCTTATGACGGTGAGTAAATCATGGGGTAATTTTCATTTTTGTGTGAACTACCTCTTTAAATTAGATTTATGAGTGTGAAGTACAATTATCGGTAGCCCGTTTTATAAGTCATGACCATTGTTAAAGGAATACTCAGTGTGGTTATCCAGAAATGACTTTATATTCTTTATAGGGCTGCAGTTCTGTTACGCTGCTGAAACACTGTCAGTGTGAAAGTACAATGAGACCCTGCTGTTAAAGTCACGCTGCAGAGCTGCTTGCTCAAGCTGTGTGAAACAGACTTACTACTAGTAGTAATACTACAGCTAATCATTATAAGAGTCAGCTGGCAGAATTTTGAAGACATTGAGGTCTCACCGGATACCAGTGTGTCTTCAAGTGGCAAATATAATATCCACCCAGTAGCATCTACTGCAGTTTATTGTTAGAATGTAATGGGTTTTCCAATAAAACATTGCAGTATTAATTTTTAAAGCAATCTAGAAATAATAAAATCAGCATTTTCTTTGTAATCATGAATGTAATAACCTTCATCTTGAGGGAAAATTCATGTTTTTTTTTATTCTTCTGAAATATAATTATGAAAACATATGAAATCCCATTTTACGTCAATAGCAAAACAATAGCACATTTTTATTTCTGCTTCTGCTCTTTGTTATAGGTTTAAATTAATCAGATTCTACATTACCAGTCAAAAGTTTTTAATTTTTAATGTTTTCAAAGAAGTCTCTTCTGCTCACCAAGCCTGCATTTATTTGTTCCAAAGTACAACAAAAAACAGTAACATTTTGAAATATTTGTATTATTTAATGTTTTCTATTTGAATATATGTTAAAATGTCATTTATTCCTGTGATTTCAAAGCTAAATTTTTAGAATGATTACTCCAGTCACAGGATCCTTCAGAAATCATTCTAGTATTCTGATTTGCTGCTCAAAGACATTTTATTATTATTAATATTTTGAAGAAAAGCAGAGTAAAATTGTTTTAGGTTTCTTTGATGAATTAAAAGATCCAAAGATCAGCATTCATCTCAAATAAAGCTTTTTTAACTTACAATACAATATACCATTCAAAAGCTTGGAGTCAGTATATACTGTATATTTATTTTTTTGGAAAATAAATGATAGAAATGAATACTTTTATTTAGCAAGGTTGCTTTAAAATGATCAAAGTGATGAAAAAGACATTTATAATGTTATAAAACATTTTTGTTTCAGATAAATACTGTTCTTCTGAACCTTCCATTCATCTAAGAAACCTGGCAAAAAATCAACTCAGCTGTTTTCAACATAATAATAATACATGTTTTTGAGCAGCACATCAGAATATTACAATAATTTCTGAAGGATCATGTGACTGGAGTAATGAGGCTAAAAATTCAGCTTTGAAATTACATTTTAAAATATATTCAAATAGAAAGCAGTTATTTTAAATAGTAAAAATATTTCACAACATTACTGCTTTTGCTGTATTTTGGATCAAATAGATGCAGGCTTGGTAAGCAGAATGTAATTAAAAAAAAAAACATTAAAAATCGTACTGTTCAAAAACTTTTGACTGGTAGTATACATATGTGTGTATATTGTTCATATAATTGTATTATTGCCTCCAAAAGATGTTATCATAGGATGCACAGCCTGCAGGCATATTAATATGAGATCTCTGAAAGCATGAAGCATTTATAATAACTGTTGCTGAACATATTACCTAATTAGATTGCACTGACCCAGAATGAAGCAATCATTCTGCGGTTTGCATATATGGCTTTCACACTGCGCTTACACCTTCTGTTGCAGCGGTCTCAGCACTGTTTGTCCAAGAAAGAGATATGAGAGGCAGTGGACATGTCTGAATATCACAGAAGGGCTGTGTTTACAAGTTCTTCAGCACACGAACATATTATACAAGTGGAAGGGAGCAGGTTGAGATGGTAGATGTGGCTTTGCCTGCAGGCCGTCTATAACTCTCTCCGTTCAGGTCCTCAGATTCTGACCATGTGTACTGGGAAATGATGCGGCTTTCATTATCTGCAAGAAGGAGCCAGCTACGCAGAAATCTCACGCTCTGCATCCTGCCCAGGTCTCCGCCATCTGCCAGGCCTAATGGAGTCACCAGGGTGCAAATAGGCCTCCGAGACTGCGAGCATCTGAACAAAGAGACTATGCAGAGCAGTGATTTATGGAAGCTATTGAGAGAGACAGAGCTAGACGTACATAGTGCGTATGTGAGAAGATAGCATCATGTTAAGACTTTAAGATAATGAAATACACAGAAGGTGGAGAGAGATTGCAAAAGAATATTTATGTAAAATCATGTTTTTGAGGTTGTTCATTTAAATAAGTCACATCATTTTGAAATAAGAGTTAAAAAGCCCTGCAACTACACATAAATATACACTGCTGTTCAGAAGTTTGGGATCAGTAAGGTTTTTTATGTTTTTTAATGAAGTCTCTTATGCACATCAAAGTTCCATTTATTTGATCAATAAAAACTTACAAATATCTTGAGAGAAAAACTTAAAAATATCTATTTACTATTTGTATTATTAAAAAATCCACAACATTAAAACTACATATATACATTGCTGTTCAAAAGTTTGGGATCAGTAAAAAAATTAAATGTTTTTACTGCTTATCAAGGTTATTTATTTGATTAAAAATACAGAAAATATTGTGAAATATTGCAATTTAAAATAGTGGTTTTCTAATTTAATATACTTTAAAATATAATTTATTTCTGTGATGCAAAGCCGAATTTCAGCATCGTTACTCCAGTCTTCAGTGTCACATGATCCTTCAGAAATCATTTTAATATTCTGATTTATTATCAATGTTGGAAACAGTTGTGCTGCTTAATATTTTTGTGGAACCTGTGATAGTTTTTCAGGATTCTTTGATGAATAAATTAAAAAGAACAGCATTTATTCAAAATAGAAATATTTTCCAACAATATAAGGCTTTTGTAACGGAACGTGCTGGTTCAACGAGACGAGAGACAAGATAAACAATTAACACTATTTTAATAAACTCTTCAGAGTAACAAGCAGGATCAGGCAGGAAAACAGAGAATACCACACACGAAACACAAGTAACATTAGCAAAGACCGACAGAGAACTCAAGAAACAAACAGACTTATAAAGACAGACTAATTATCAAACACAGGTGACGGTGATTACACAGATGATGGGGCTAAACCAAAATGACACAGATCAACAGGGGGAGACAATGGGCGAAACCAAAGACATAAACAGACAGAACTGTGACATTACGCCCCCCTCGGAATAGGCGCGTCCTCGCGCCGTAGAAAAAGAAAAACAAAACAGAAAAGAGGGGCGAAAAAAAACAGAAAATGTCCATGGCGGCTTCGGCGGAGGACGCCACCCCAGGAGGGGGACCAAAACAAAAGTCCAAGTGACAGACAATACAGTCCAGAGGGGCGACGACGGAGGGAGGAGCCAGGGAGGACATGGGTGGGGCTTAAGGCAGGAGGAACAGACCCAGACCGCAGCCATGATGACGGCCCACTGTGGAGCCGACGGAGGGAGGAACCATGGTGGACGAAGGCGTGCCGACTCCATGGGGCCGACCGACAGAGGCGGAGCAGATGGAGAAGGAGCCCGAGGCGGAGACGGAGAGCCGATGATCCGGGGTGACGCCGAGGATCCGGAGGGCCAAGGTGGAACAGGCTCTGGCGCCCGAGGCGGAGGCGGAGTCCCGGAGATCCGCGGCGGAGCCAGAGCGACAGAGGATGGAGGCTGTGCCCGCAGGAAGGAGGAGTCCCAAGGAGCCGGTGGGACGGCGCGACGAGGCACAGCCGGAGGAGCAGAGTCCTGAGGTGACGATGGGGTGACGACTGACCAGGACGGAGCCGAAAAGACGATGGAGCCCGGTGGAGCTGGTGGATCGACGGGTGACGGTGTAGAGGAGGGCGTCGAGAGCCGTGGTGGAACCGCGGGGTCGAAGGGCCGAGGCGGAGTCCTGGACTTGAAGGCTGGAGGCGGAGCAGAGGGATCCTCCAGCCGAGACGCCGATGGAAGCTGGCAGTCCCGCGGCGAGCCCACTGCACAGGTGGTGGGCTGAGGGTGAGCTGAGGGGCTGTCAGGGGACAGCGGCGGCCAGACAAACATGGCATCAGATGACAGAGGGTGGGTGGGAGGGAATTCCGGGCAGACAGGACAGACGGATATTTCCATATCAAAGTCAATTAAGTCACAAGAGTTATCTTCGATGAGATCCGAGAAAAAGTCTATTAAATCCCCAGAATTTAGTCCAAGCTCACCCTCAGCGGTGGTGCAGTGGGCAGGGCTCTCTATCGCCCTCTCTTGCTCCACGTGGCAATCCACCATCACAGATGTTGTAGTCGGCTCTCGCACCTGGTCAGATGGGTCAGGCTCTGGCTCTATCGCTCTCGGCTCTGTCTCTCCATCTGCGGTGGGCTCGGGCTGCAACTCCGCATGTCGGGGTGATGGTTGGCTGGGTTCTGGGTCTGGAGTGGGGCTGACGTCCTCCTTGACGATGTCAACAGTCCAGGATGATCGGCAGGACGCCAGCACCCACTCGATGAAATCCGGCAGGCTCTCTTGAGGACCCTCCCCGGATAGCAGCGCCTTGGTGGTGGAATTCAGTCCTAAGCGGTAGTGGATGCATAGGCTGCTATCCGGGAAGTGTGACTGGTTAGCCAGGAAGAGAAACTCACGTGTGTGGTCCTCAAGAGAGCGTTCCCCCTGCCTCAGGAGGATCAGGAGAACAGTAGGGTCCATAATAACAGAAAAAAACAAACACTGAGTAAAAAACTGAAAAAATAAACGCAGGGAAAACGTGCCGGGTAAACTGTATTGGTCGGTCTTTCTGTAACGGAACGTGCTGGTTCAACGAGACGAGAGACAAGATAAACAATTAACACTATTTTAATAAACTCTTCAGAGTAACAAGCAGGATCAGGCAGGAAAACAGAGAATACCACACACGAAACACAAGTAACATTAGCAAAGACCGACAGAGAACTCAAGAAACAAACAGACTTATAAAGACAGACTAATTATCAAACACAGGTGACGGTGATTACACAGATGATGGGGCTAAACCAAAATGACACAGATCAACAGGGGGAGACAATGGGCGAAACCAAAGACATAAACAGACAGAACTGTGACAGCTTTACTATCACTTTCTAACACATCCTTGTTAATAAAAGTATTAAAATCTTTCAAACAAAGAAAAAAAAGAAAAAATACTGACCCCCAACTTTGAACGGTAGTGTATATTGTTATAAAAGACAATAATAAAAATAAGCAGCCCGACTGTTTCCAACGTTTATAATAAATCAACATTTTAGATTGATTTCCGAAGAATTATGTGACACTCATTCAGCTTTGCATCACAGGAATAAATTCTATTTTAAAATATATTAAAATATAAAACCACTATTTTAAATTGCCATAATATTTCACAATATTACATTTTTTCTGTATTTCTAATCAAATAAACAGTCTTGATGAGCAGAAAAGACTTTTTTAAAAACATTTTAAAAACTCTTACTGATCTCAAATAGATTTTTTAAGCTTTTCTCTGCTCTGAAATATTTCATTAGCTAGATATTGCTTTTTGTGTAGCGAAAAACCTGCAAGCCATAATAATATTTAATTTGTTTTATTGATTCGGCTCTTTTTATTAACTTGTCAAACAACTAGAATCACAAATCGAATGAATTATAAGTGAATATAAACCTTATCCAGTAACTGGAAAGGTCATGGAAATTGGCCAAAATATTGCTTTAAAATATTTAATAATTACAAAAGCTTATACATAGAAGGCTTAGTAGTATTAAAATAAAATAAAATAAATCCTATTTAATTTTATGGGCTAGAGATAGTTGTGAAAAAAAAAAAAATACAAACATAACAAATAAAATGAGTCCTTTAATATGAACTCAATAAGGTAAGAAAGAAAACGTAGTGTCTTTGAAGAGCAGTAGTTGGAAGATTTTTGTGATAAAAATGAAAAGTATTACTAAATAACGAAGGAGTACAACATAGCCCAAGGACAGACAAGCTGAGAGTGTTTTATCAAAAGAGAGAGAGAGAGGGATGTGTGAGATGGGAATTAAATGGTCACTTTCAATAAAACTGTGCGTGCGTCTAATGGAGGGAGGAAGAGAAAGAGACAAAATAACCGGGAGAGAGATAGAGTGAGAAAGCAAAGAAATGTGGACGTGCGATATTAGGTGCTCCAGGGGCTCTAGACCAAAGGACTGTGGGAGGGTCCTGCAGAAACCTTTGCATTATGTGTGCAGGCATGTGTGCCTGTGTCCACTTAACATGTAAAGTACGATGGAAAGTGATGGTATATGATGGTACTTGCTTTTCACTCATTAATTGGCTTCTGGTCCCCCCTGGCAGTTCTCTTCTTAGAAAAGTCTCATATGCAGACAGTCACTTCTCCTCTTTCTTCTCCCTCGCTCTGCTCAAAAGCCCCTCTGTTTGTCACCATTAGGCTTTCAGGGCACTCTTCTATTCTCATTCATTGCTGACAATAAAGGAAGTGCAGGACTTTTTTTTCTGCCCAGCCCAGCAGAAGCTCAAACAGGCTTGCCCCTCCTTTGATGTGCGGTGGCTGGGCTTGTCTTAAGCGCACATCCCTGTTACCTTCGACTACCTCTCTTTTCTGCCACAGAGGTGAAGCAGGTATGATGCCTGTCCCTGAAGTTTAGACCCGGACTAATTCAAAGCCCTGGGACTAATGCCGTTTTAATGGGCCATGCCACTTGCTCAGAAAAGTCTCTGTCAAAGGAAATTGTAAATGAGGTTTCTGAGCTACAGCTTGAAAGGATGTGTGTGAGAATATGGATGTATGTGTGCGCACATCATGTCTCCCTTCTATGCCATCTTGCTTATGGAGTGTGAAATATATAGATGCTAATTTATTTAAGTTGTGTTATTAAAGCATTAAGCCACTCGAGGATGAGCATTACACTGATTTTACCTAAGGTAAATGGTGTACTTAGGCATAACCGTGGACAATTCGCTGTAGTTTATGGCTCCGAATGACTAATGGCTTTTTTAAACTGATGGCAGCAGCCACACAAGTGTATATATATGTATACTATATATATATAGTGGTCTAATTGTAAAAACATTTTGAGCTTGTGCTCAAAATCTCATCAATTTGGAATTGTTTATTTTGATTATTAATATATTAATATTACACATATACAGTCATGGACAAAATTATTGGCACCCTTGGTAAATATGGGCAAAGAAGGCTGTAAAAATAAATCTGCATTGTTTCTCCTTTAGCTCTTTTAGTGAAAAATTCTGCAAAATTCCAACATTTCATTAAAGTTAAACAATTTAAAGTGAGGTGGAATATAACTTTATGAAAAAATATTCTTCTCTAATACACTCTGGCCACGATTATTGGCACCCTTAGAAATTCTTATGAGTAAATTATCTCCTAAATATATTTCCATTGAAATTTCCAATTTCTTAGCACACCAAGGTGGCTGGAAACCAAAGAATATACTTCTGATGTACAGCAAAAGATTGTTGATCTTTACACAATACAAAGTGGCTTTAAGAAAATACTTAAAACATTAAATATTCTCATTTCCAACAGCAGGGAAATAATTAAGAAGTTTTAATGGACTGGAGATGTTAAAAATCTGCTTGAAACATGATGTGTGTCAATATTGTCTTAATGTGCAGCAAAGAGAACAATTTAAATGGCCAAATACTCTTCAAAGATCACAGATGGAAAATTGCAGAAATCAGTTGAATTTTAGTGTCAGAAAAAAATACAAAAAATAAAGGAAAACTGCACCTCCATCACAACAAGTCATTTCAGACACTGTTCAAGAAACAAATAATCTGCTCTAATGCAAAAACAAATTCCACCATATCAATTTACCATACTGGAACTTCAGCCAGGACTGGCTTCTATTGCCATATGAAATGAGAATTTTTTTTTTTTTTTGGAGCTAGAACACATTAAAGGTTTGGTGCACACAGGGATAAAAAAAGCTCCCCATGTCCACTTTTAAATATATCACCAGATGTTCTTTTTTGTGGACCTAATTTTACACCAAAGGTCCTAGACATCTTGTTCAGATACATGCCATCATGTTTTATGTCAAATACCAACAGATAAAAATTTTAAAACTGACTTGCTCAGTTAGAAATACTATAATGGGTCATGGTAAGATCTTTCATCACCACACTGATTCAAAACAAACATCAAAATGAACACAAAAATTGGTCACTGAACACAAAATCAAGATTCTGCCATAACCATCCCAATTCCCTGACCTGAATCCTATGGAAAATGAGTGGGATAAACTGAAGAAGAGTGAGCACCAACATTTGAAGGATCTGGAGAAATTCTGTATGGAGGAATAGTCTAAAATCACTTGCCATATATTCTCAAACCTCATCAGGCATGACGGGGGGAAAAATCAGAGCTGTTTTTCATGCAAATGGAAGTTGCAGAAAATTTTGAATACAAGGGTGCCAATAATTATGGCCAGGGTGTATTAGAGAAAAACGTCTCGGGTTACTACTGTAACCTTAGTTCCCTGAGGGAACGAGACGCCGCGTCAGGAACGCTATGGGGAACGCCATTGGCGGGCCGCACTCTGAATCATGTCTTGCAACTAATGAACGACGGGGGTGACGTCACAGGCGCGGTGACGTCACCGACCAGGAAGTATAAAGCACGTGCGTTTGAAGCCCGCGGCAGCTCTAGCATGAAGCGAGCGCCGCAGGGGCGGGAATTATGGTCCGAGACGCGGCGTCTCGTTCCCTCAGGGAACTAAGGTTACAGTAGTAACCCGAGACGTTCCCTTCCGGGAACTCGAGCCGCGTCAGGAACGCTATGGGGAACGAGACTACCTACGCCCCCATAATTTCCGAACCCTGCGCAGTGTCTGTGCCAGCAGGTGGAAAGGTAAAGAGCACTTGTCTAGCATTACGCGGACAAGAGGCCCTGTAGTCCTCGGCCCTTGGGCACACGAGGAATGGTAGTCTTCCTCTGTCTGGTCGCCAACCAGAGCGAGAGGTACTCCGCGGCCCTCAGGCACACGCAGAGTCTTAGTCCTTTGTCTGGGAGTTAGCCAGAACAAGAGGGACCGAATGACCACTGTCTAGCACTCGGTGGACAGATGGTGTATATAGTCCCCGGTCCGTAGACCCACGAGGACTGTGAGCTTGACCTCCAGGCTCCTCGGCCCTCGGGCGCACGAGGAGTGGGTGATCCTTTGTCTGGGGGTGCAGCCAGAACAAGAGGAATCCAAGGCTCGGCCTGCGCTACGCCAGGACGCGAGAGATGGGCCATTGTCGGCATTCCGCGGACAAGAGGGCACTGCAATCCCCGGCCCTCGGGCTCACGGGGAAGACAGTAGGGGCCTCAGCCTGGTAGCCAGCCAGTGCATGAGGCACTCCTCGGCCTTGTTCTAAGGCAGACGAGGAGTCTTAGTCCTTGGTCAGGGTAGTTTCCGGAACCAGAGGGACCGCATTACACTCGGTCTGATAGCATACTGCGTCAGAACACGAGGACAAGTGAGCCATTGTCTAGCATTCCGCGGACAAGAGGGCTGTAGAGTTCTCGGCCCGCAGGCACACGAGAATAGAGACCTCCGCCTGGTTCGCCAGTCAGTGCAGGAGGCACCCCTCGGCCCTCGGGCACACGAGGGGTCTTAGTCCTTTGTCTGGGGTTTCAGCCATGACAAGAGGGACTGAAAGCTCGGTCTGATAGTAGTGTCAGAACGCGAGAGTAGGAGCCTTTGTCTAGTTTCCCACGGACAACAGGCTAAGTATTTCTTAGTTTTGCAGATCTCATAAGTTTGGCGAAACTCACTTCTCTTCTTTCCGCAGAAAGATGCGCCTTGAGAAGTCTTCTCCTGGCTAGGGAGGTGGCTGACTCTCCAGGCCTAGCGCACTAAGCCGAGAGCACAGCAGAGCCTGGAGCGGCTCTGAGGTCAAGCTCATAAAACCTAACGAAAGTTAGGGGCGAGGACCAACCCGCAGCTTTGCAGATGTCTTCTATGGGGACACCTGCAGTCAGAGCTCTCGAGGCACTCATGCCCCGAGTAGAGTGAGCCTTGAGTCCCAACGGAGAGGGGAGATCAGAGGACTCGTAAGCAGTAGTTATGGCATCGATGATCCATCTACTAATAGTGGGCTTTGAAGCCGGGCTCCCCCTCTTAGGGGGGCCGTAACAGACGAACAGTTGCTCTGTTTTACGCCACGTGGCAGCTCTGTGGACGTAAGCGTCTAAGGCTCTGACTGGGCACATGCAATTCAACTTCCTGTGACCTGGCTCCACGTATGGAGGAGGATAGAACGCCTGTAGCGTTATAGGCTGCGGTGCTAGGGAGGGGACCTTCGGGACGTACCCGACCCTGGGATATAAAAAGGCTTTGGCCATCCCTGGGGCAAACTCTAAGTGGGACGGGGCCACTGACAAGGCCTGCAGGTCGCCTACTCTCTTGAGGGAGGTAAGTGCTAATATAATAGAAGCGCTGTCTTTATTGTAAGTATGCGATCCGTAGACTCCTCTATCGGCTCAAAAGGGGGCTCACTAAGAGCCTCTAGCACCACAGCTAGGTCCCACGCGGGAACCCTGGGTGTCACTCGAGGCCTCAGCCTGAGCGCACCGCGGAGGAACCGTATGACCAAGGGCTCTCTGCCCACTGAGAGACCACCTAGAGGGGCGTGGTAGGCACTTATGGCCGCCACGTAGACCTTCAAGGTGGAGTGAGCTAGCCCTGCGGAAAGGCGAGACTGTAGGAACTCCAGAACTGTACCGACCGGGCAGTTGACTGGGTCTAAGTGGCGCTCGTGGCACCATCTCGCGAACAAGTTCCACTTGAGGCCATACAGTTTCCTCGTAGAGGGAGCTCTGGATTGGAGAAGGGTCTCAACCACCTCAGTAGGGAGACCCGCTCCTATGAGTTGCGCCCCCTCAGGGGCCACACCCATAACCTCAACTTCCCTGGCTGGGGGTGGCAGACTGCGCCCCCAGCCTGAGACAGGAGGTCCCTCCTGACGGGAATCTCCCATGGAGAGCCGTCGAGGAGAGATACCAGGTCCGAGAACCATACTCGTGCCGGCCAGTACGGGGCTACTAGTAGCAGTCGCACTTGAAACCGACGGACCCGTTCCAGAACTCCCGGGAGCAGAGCGATCGGGGGAAAGGCGTACAGACGCAGCCTCGGCCACGTCTGTGCCATGGCATCCAGCCCCAGTGGAGCTGGAGGAACTAGAGAGTACCAGAGGGGACAGTGCGATGTCTCTCGAGTCGCAAACAGGTCCACCTGTGCCTGGCCAAATATTCTCCAGATCTGCTTCACCACCTCTGGGTGAAGCATCCATTCCCCGGGCCTCAGCCCCTGCCTTGACAGGACGTCTGCTCCTACATTCAGATGTCCAGGAATGTGGACTGCTCTCAGGGAGAGGAGTTTCCCTTGAGACCACAGGAGGATCCGATACGCCAGCTTGAATAAGGGGCGTGAGCGGATTCCTCCTTGATGGTTTATATAATAAACTACCGCTGTGCTGTCTGTACGAACAAGGACATGACGGTTTCTTAGGTCTGGTAGGAAACTCCTCAGGGCCTGGAACACTGCCAACAACTCGAGGCGATTTATGTGCCATGAGAGGTGGTGAGGGCTCCACAGGCCTTGGGCTGAGCGGCCACTCATGACCGCTCCCCATCCGGTGAGGGACGCATCTGTCGCTAGCGTGACGCGGTGACATGGCGTCCCCAGGACCGGTCCCTGAGAGAGAAACCAGGGTTTCTTCCACATGACCAGGGCACGTAGGCAGCGCCGCGTGACACTGATCTTGCGGAGTGGGTTTCCCCTCGGGGAGAACCCCCTGGTTTTGAGCCACCACTGTAGTGGTCTCATATGCAGCAGTCCAAAAGGTATCACGTTGGAAGCGGCTGCCATAAGACCTAACAGCACTTGGAACTGTTTGACAGTGAGTGACTGGCCTAGCTTGACCGCATTTACTGCAGTAAGTATGGACTCGATCCGAGCGGGTGACAATTGTGCCCGCATCGTGGATGAATCCCATACCACGCCTAGATAAGTAGTCCTCTGCAGTGGAGAGAGGACGCTCTTCTTGGCGTTGAGTCTCAACCCCAAACTCTGCATGTGAGCGAGAACAACACCTCGATGCTGAACCGCTAACTGCTCTGAGCTGGCTAGGATGAGCCAGTCGTCTATGTAATTGAGTATGCGGATGCCCTGGAGTCGCAGTGGAGCCAGCGCAGCATCCACACACTTCGTAAAAGTTCTGGGTGAGAGAGCTAGGCCGAACGGAAGAACCCTGTATTGGTACGCTTCGCCCCTGAAAGCGAACCTCAGAAACTTCCTGTGCTGAAGAAGGATGGAGACGTGGAAATAAGCGTCTTTTAGATCTATCGTGACAAACCAGTCCTCGGACCTGATTTGATACACGACCTGCCTGACAGTGAGCATTTTGAACTTCAGTTTTCTGACTGAGCGATTTAGCAGCCGGAGATCTAAGATGGGCCGAAGCCCCCCATCCTTCTTCGGAACAATGAAGTAACGGCTGTAGAACCCGGATTCCCTGTCTTGAGGAGGGACCACCTCGATGGCCTCCTTCCTCAGAAGAGTATCTACTTCTTGTTCCATTACCAGACCCTGCTCGGGGCTTACTAATGTTGGAAACACCCCGCTGAAAGGTGGCGGCTTGGTGCCGAACTGAATAGCATAACCTTTCTCTACAGTACGCAGAACCCACTTTGAAACATTTGGCAGTAGTTTCCACGCTGCCAGAAAGTTTACTAAGGGTACCAGCCTCTCGAGACTGGTGTCTGGATTTTCTCGAGGAACTAACTCGGAGCCCTGTAACAGCAAGCTGGCAGGAAACTCCTGAACTAGCTCCCCGCTTTCCTGAGGGCCTTGAGGGGGTTTGGAACCCGCACCTGGGGGTACGGTGCAAACCCGCTCGCAAGGGGCTGCCCTCAACGGCCCTGAGCCACAACCGTCAGGGCCGTTTAGCCGAGGACTTCCTTGACTGAAGGACGACCCTCAGGTCGGGCCTTCTGTCAGGAGCCCTCGGCTTAGAGCGTCGCCGTCCCCGCCCTCTAGGCTGAGCCGGAGGAGTACGGGTGGCGACGCTCTGCTTCTGTGCCTCACGGTACGAGGAGCTCGTACACGGCTGGGGCTGCTCCCGTCCAGCAGCCCCAGAGGAGTAAACACGGCGGGGGAGGAAGGTCCTGAACGCTGCGGCCTGTCTACGGGCCTCCTGGTGCCTGGCGACAACTGTATCGACCGAGGCACCAAAGAGGCCGGACGGCTGCAGGGGAGCGTCCAGGAGTGTGACCCTGTCCTTCTCTTTGACTTCGGACAGGGTCAGCCAGAGATGCCTCTCCGCTGCCACCAAGGCTGCCATAGACCGACCCACAGCACGGGCGGTCTCTTTGGTGGCGCGGAGAGCAAAATCTGCAGTACGCTGCATCTCCGACACATTCACTTCCTCACCCTCGCTTAACTCCTTCAGCAGGTCGGCTTGATAGGCTTGTAGCACTGCCATGGTGTGAAGGCAAGCGCCAGCCTGACCTGCTGCCGTGTACGCCTTGCCCATTAAGCCTGATGTAACCTTTAGTGGCTTAGTGGGCAAGGGCGGAGCCTTCAAGGATGATGCCGAGCCGGGGGACAGATAGCCCGCAAGCGTCTGCTCAACCCGTGGCATCATCCTATATCCGCACTCCTCCGCGCCCGCGATGTTTCCATAGTTCTCAGCGGGATTAAACAGGCGGAAAGAGTACGGCTTCTCCCACGATCTAGAAAGCTCTTTGTGTAGATCGGGGAAGAAGGGAAGGCTTCGCTTAGGAGGTGCTGACTGTGTCCGCAGGAAGCGCTCATCTAAAGCGCTTCGCTGCGGCTCATAAGGGTTTCTGAGACTTTCCTCCGCGGGCCAAGCGATGTTGAGCTTGGCCACAGCGTTAGTCAGCACCTCTAAGAGCTCCTCGTAGTGAGGCGAACGGGGCGGCGGTTGTGGCTCACTGACATCCGGGGCTTCAAGGTCGACCTCCTCGGAGGAAGACAACAAGAGCTCCGGGATCAACTCTGGAGGGGAAGAAACCGCAGTGCGGGCTTCCGCGTCCAAGAGAAGATCGCTCGACTGGCTGAGTGAGGGCGGAGATAGGGGTTCACCCGTCTCCATACCCTCCAGCAAATCGAGCTGCGAACCCCACGAGTGCAGCTGCCGCTCCGCCTCGGCGGAAGCGGGGCCACTCCCGCGGGGAACGCTGGTGAAAGCCCCCTCCTCGAAGAGGGCTTTCCGGGAGCGAAGCACGCGCACCGGCAATCGGTCACAGTGCGTACAGCCAGCCTTTTCGAGGGCTGACTGAGCGTGCTCCGCTCCCAAGCAGACCACGCATAGACTGTGTGTATCCCCACCAACAATAAAGCGTTGGCAGGGAGGAACACACTGTCTATGCGGGCGCTGAACCGCCACCGCTTTTCTAAGTTGCTTAGAAGTCATTTGCTCAAATAAAAGTGTACCAAACTGGGCACGAAAACAGCAATGACTTCTGACAGACACAGACACAGAGCGCTCTCGCTGAATGACAAAAGCTGCCGCGGGCTTCAAACGCACGTGCTTTATACTTCCTGGTCGGTGACGTCACCGCGCCTGTGACGTCACCCCCGTCGTTCATTAGTTGCAAGACATGATTCAGAGTGCGGCCCGCCAATGGCGTTCCCCATAGCGTTCCTGACGCGGCTCGAGTTCCCGGAAGGGAACATTTATTTCATAATATTATATTCCTCCCACTTAAAATTGTTTATTTTTAATGAAATGTGCAGATTTTTTGACTGAAAGATCAACAGGAGAAACAACGCAGATTTATTTTTACAGCCTTCTTTGCCCATATTTACCAAGGGTGCCTATAATTTTGTCCATGACTGTATATAGATCAGAATCTGAATAAACAATTCTAAACTGATGAGGTTGTATTTCTTACATAAACAGGAATGAATTGTGGCATTGTTAAAGAATTCAGTAAAAAGATTAAAAACTGGAGATTACTGACACTACAGTCTCCTGAACATTATTATAAATGTATTAGTAATAATAATAATAAACAACAGGCATTCATTAAATAGATTAATAGATTCGTATTATGTACGGTGATGCACTGCTGCCACACGCATAATATTTTTTCTATCCAATTATATATTTAAACAACATCTTTTCTCGTAATAACAAGATGTTGTCGTGAAGACTACATAATTGTCTTAATAAAACAACATATTTTAATAACGTTTATATGACATAATATATTATGAGAAAAAATGGCATTTTAACAAGAAAAATTACGCTTTAACGAAATATCTCGTTATTATGAGAAAAGATGACGTTTTAGTGAAAAAAGATGCTTAAACGAGACAATTGTCATTTTAACGAGATAATTGTGTCGTTTTAACAAGACAAATGTTGTTTTAACCACATTGCATCTCATTTTTACAAGAAAAGATGTTGTTTTAACTGTATTAATTAACTGTATTAATTATTTAACTGATCCAGCATTTTTCAGAGGAAAGCGTTTTCTTTAACCTTAATATCCTTTCATCTGTTAAGGGTGATTTTGCTGAAATTAAAAATAACTTGTTTATAGAGTCAACTTTTCAATACAAAAGTCTTTACTACTGACTCAAAACGTCTCTTGACGCCATCTAATGGCAGAACAATGTAACTAAAATATCAATCATAAACACATGCACTGTTTCTCAGTGCTAAACACTATTATTTATATAAAATATTATTAATTGAATAACAATATTTAATAAACAACAACAACAGCCATCATAAAAGTTGCAGTCAAAAGTACAAAGGCAGCGCTCTGATATACAGCATTGAATCGAGTCCAAAGACTACCATTAGATTTACTCATAATGAATTATATTTCATGTGTAACCACTACAGAGACATCAGAGTCAGCGATAAATTCCAGAAGATCTGGCCGAGGTGAGGTGCTCTCATGCAGGTTCATGAGTGTAGAACGGCTCATGGCGATCCGGAGCGCTCATGTCCTAAAAAGATGACGCAAATTTTTAAATAGAACTTATTTTTATTAAATAGTATATTTGAAGTGTAAACATGTACATTCTCACCTGAAAACCTACATTCTGTGAAAAACATTAATATTTATAACATGATACTGGATTTGGACATTCGCCATTGATATCACTCTAATATCGCACTCCGATCAGCCAGTCAGATTCGAGGAACATAAAGAACTGTTCTGTAAATGAGCAATATCACACGAGTATACTTGAGATATGGCTGTATATCGGCACGATTGTGATTCACGATTTGTGATATCTCGTAGGTAATCACAGAGTGCCGATATACAGCCATATCTCAAGTCTACGAGTGTGATATTGCGTTTATACAACAGTTCAAAGGTACGAGTGTATAAATACATAAACAAAATAACAACGGAGTGTTTTTAAAAGCCCTCTTTTGTGCAAACTATTCCTTCCGCCACAGATTCAAATCAAAGTTTGACGGTTGATCAGCTGAGCATAAGCTTCGTTACTAATGCCAAAACATCACTTTAGAACTAGTAACGAAGGAATGTTAAGTTGCTTAATTGAAAGCCTTTTGTGTTACTGTATTAAAACATCACTGTATCATGTATGAGTATTATCACACAGAGATAGACTGAGCGAGTCATTAATGTACCTGCATCTGATAGAGCATTCATTATTCATATTCACAATGATATGACATTAGTTTGAATGTTTACTGAAGAAAGCCTTAAGTTCATCTATTAAGGGTGATTTTGATGCTCAGTGCATTTATTCGCTGTAGCAAGCTGTTGTTGAAGTTAAAAATAACTTCGACTTAACTTCAGTTTAAAAGTCCCAAAGTCACTATTAACTGCTCACTCATAACACGGTCTCTTGTCGTCATCTAAAGGCCGAACAATAAAATCACCTTCACGAATACACGCACGTTACTCAATACTAAGTACTATTATTAAATACATTATTTAAAATATAGTTTATTTACATTTTTATTTATTGAGTAATAATATTTAATAAACAACACCAACAAAAACAGGCATCAAAAAGTTGCTAGGCAATTCAGTCAAGAGTAAAGGCAGCATTCAGCATTGTGTTTACATAAACATGCTACATGAACTATCTTCTTCTCTGGAACAAATAATGGATTAATTAGACCATAGACTGCCCGTTAGATTACGAATTACATGTCATGTGTAACCACTACAGAGACATCAGAGCCAGCGGTAAATTCCAGAAGATCTGGCCGTGGTGAGAGCGCTCTCGAGCGGATTAATGAGTGCAGAACGCCCCCTGACGATATGGGTCTCCCACGTCCGAAAACGACAAAGCAAATTTTCAAATAGACGTTATCTTTATTAACAAACTGCATATTTGAACTATAAACAAGTACATTCTCGCCTGAAAACCTCTTAAAACTACATTCCATGACACAAAGAGAGTAATATTTATAAAATGAAACGGGATTTAGACATCCGTCATGACACTCGGAGAAAAAAAACGGTCCCGGGTAGAACACGCGGAGTGATACAAAATTGTGAAAGGGTGTTCCTGTAACGATACCAGCAGAATATCTCACGGTTCTCAACCAATCAGATTTGAGAACCAGAACGAACTGTTGTATAAACAAGCAATATCACACGTGAGATATGGCTATATATCGGCACTGCTGTGATTTGGCCGTAGGTAATCACAGCGTGCCAACATACAGCCATAACTAACATCTACAAGTGTGATATTGCATTTATACAACAGTTTGACGGCACGAGTGTGTAAATACATAAACAAAATAACAACAGAGAGTCTTTAAAAGCCCTCTTTTGTGCAGAACTACTTCCTTCCGCCACAAATTCAAATCTAAAGTTCACAGTTTAACAGTTACTAATTCCAAAATGTCACTTTTGAACTAGTTGCTTCATTAAAAGCTTATTGTATTGCTGTATTAAAAGCTCACTGTATTATGTAGAGTGTTATGAGAGAGAGATGGACTGATCAAGTGTGATTACCTGCATCTGATCCAGCATTCATTCTTTAGATCGGTCTCTTATTCATAATAAACATTAGTTTGAATATCTGCTGAGGAAAGCGTTATCTTTGTCGTAACGTTAGTATCCTTTCATCTGCTAAGGGTGTTTTTGCTGCTCAGTGCATTTGTTCGCTGTGTCAAACCTTTGTTGAAACTAAAAATAATAGCCAAGGTAAGGCACTCCCAGGCAGATTCATGAGCACTGAACGGTCACTGATGCCCTGGAGCTCTCATGTCTGAAAACGTTGACACAAATTTTCACATTGACATTATCTTTATTAACAAATTGCATATTTAAACTATAAACAAGTACATTCATTTATATATTTAGAGTTGCATTTACTAAAATTACTAACCAGAATAATCTATCTATCTATCTATCTATCTATCTATCTATCTATCTATCTATCTATCATCTATCTATCTATCTATCTTGATAGAAATTCCCACATACCCAATTTAAACCAGGTGTCTCCCGACACCAAAAATGATCCTCAAATGACTTTTCTGACAGGAAATCACGATAGCTCTAACCGCACTGCGGAATGAGGCCTAAGATAATTCAGTTAAGAATTACAGCTACCCAATGCATAAGAAAGTCAGAGTCGGACGAAGTCTCTAGTGTTCCACTACACCTGCTGCGCAGCAGTAACCAGACAGACTCCAGACAGTGCCTTTTTTGAATATGCTTTAATAACGGCAGGGAGGGCTTTATACCATTCACAGAGAATCCCTTATGACAAAAGAAAACAACAGTTTATATAGCATAGGTGCATAGCAAAGATGATTCATTACATTGTTCTCTAATGTAATTGTTTCTTCACAAGTGAAATTCAACAAACCTCACCTCTGTTACTTGCAAAACAAATTTGTTTTTTGATTACTTCAACTCTTTACTCAAGTCATGGATTGTTATGCTTATTTTTATATTCAGACAGACGTCTAGCCGTCTTGTCCACATGCATCCATAATTGCAACATAGTAACTAAAGTGTTGGTACTATTTGTTCTCAGAAGCATACAAACGTTAGGCCCTATTTTGTTATATTTTTATATTTTATATGCTTTTTTTCTGTTGTTATTATTATTATCTGTTTTATAGTATGTATTTAGCTCTTTGTCTGCCATGATGGTTCTGTGGTAAGCTTGTTTGTAGTAATGCGTGTCCTTGTGCCTTGTTTTCCTGTTTTTTGTAACCCCAGCATGACCAGCTAATGTCATTACATTACACACTTTGAAACAGTATAGTAGATCTCATCTTTATATATTTGTGTGTGTGAGTGTGCGCACTTGAGCTTGTCCCTAGTGGAACTCTACACACAAACCAGCTAAAAGAGAATGGGAGAGGAGGCTCAACCACTCAAGGGACTTGGCCCTGTTAATGAACACTCTGCACTGGCAGGGAGGCCTAGTCTGATCAAAAATACATACAGAGCACAGCACAGAGCGGCCCAGTGCTGCGGCCAAGAGATGCCTGAACCTACACACACCCCACGCTTTTGAAACCAGGACTTGTGCTTTCAGAAAAGGCTGCTTGGTACTCTGCTGCCGTCCCAATAGAAAATCTGATACAAGCTTACTATAAAAGCAGTGCCCTGAAGGTTCAGGCCTCCCCCATCGCATATGTCTCTTTTCCAAACAAGCATCTGATTTATTTGGCTTTTGTTTGTTTCGCTTTCCTGCATCTATTCCCACTTCTGTTTTCTGCTGTAGTAGTAAATATGCCAGCATGTGGAGAACATGCAGTGATACTTCTCTCATTCTTTTAACAGGCATCCACTGTGACAGCATCTGCCCTCAAGGCTTCTGGGGGCCTAACTGTTCCATGACCTGCTCGTGTCAGAACGGAGGTTCCTGCTCTCCTGAAGACGGAACCTGCGTGTGCGCTCCTGGCTACCGCGGGACTTCCTGCAAGAGAAGTAAGCTTCCTGTCCACTTCCATTGAAGCTCTTTACACAATGTCACCTTCTCGAAGTCTGTCACATAAGTGTTTGATTTGAACACACTTCAACCGAGACGATAAACAACTGGTGGGGATGAGAGGGGGTCACGACTGTTACATCCAGACGGTGACCCTCTGGGAGTGGAGTGGGGACGGTTGAAGAGGGAAGTACTTAGTGGAGAGTCATGAACATGTGCGAGCAAATCTTTAATCACACACGTCTTAATCACTTCAGGCCTGGATCGCTGTAGACATGCAGTGTCCATGTGGGGCTCTCATCAGCCTCTCCATGAGGAGAAGTGTTTACTCGGCCTCTCAAGGATCTGCTTCTTAAGACACTGTTTTGTGCTTGCTGTTTCTCTTTACCGCACCGTGCCCTCAACAGAAATGCTGACTGATTGCCGGTCATTTTCAAGGATCAAATATAGTCTGTATATATAATAAAGTGTGTATGTGGCAGGAGGCAGGTGAATAAAACATGTTCAGGTTCAGGTTAAAGTTTCTATTTATCTATTCTATCATTATATCATTCTCTTTCTATCTATAGTTCTATCTATCATTCTAATATTTTCTATCTATCTACCTATCTACCTACCTACCTTTTGTTCTATCATTCTATCGTTCATTCTATCTATCATTCTATCTATTGTTCTATCTATCTATTTACAGTGAGGAAAAAAAATGATCCCCTGCTATAATTTTATTGGTAGGTTTATTTGAACAGTGAGAAACAGAATAACTACCAAAAAATCCAGAAAAATGCATTTCAGAAAAGTTATAAATTGATTTGCATTTTAATGAGTGAAATAAGTATTTGACCTAGCAAAACATGACTTAGCAAAACCCTTGTTGGCTATTCCAGAGGTCAGATGTTTCTTGTAGTTGGCCACCAGGTTTGCACACATCTAAGGAGGGATTTTGTCCAACTCCTCTTTGCAGATCCTCTCCAAGTCATTAAGGCTGACGTTTGGCAGCTCAAACTTTCAGTTCCCTCCACAGATTTTCAATGGGATCAAGGTCTGGAAACTGGCTAGGCGACTCCAGGACCTTAATGTGCTTCTTCTTGAGCCACTCCTTTGTTGTCTTAGCTGTGTGTTTTGGGTCATTGTCATGCTGGAATACCCATCCACAACTCATTTTCAATGGTTCTCCCTCAAGATTTGTTTCACAGAGCATGAGGGCTCTGCAGGTTTTCAGTCCTTCATGGCGTAGTGTGTTACCAATTGTTTTCCTGGTGACTATGGTCCCAGATGTCTTGATCATTGACAAGATCCTACCGTGTAGTTCTAAGCTGATTCCTCACCGTTCTCATGATCATTTAAACTCCACGAGGTGAGATCTTGCATGGAGCCCCAGACAGAGGGAGACTAACAGTTATTTTATGTTTCTTCCATTTGCGAATAATTGCACCAACTGCTGTCGCCCTCTCACCAAGCGGCTTGGCAATGGTCTTGTAGCCCATTCCGGCCTTGTGTAGATCTACAATCTTGTCCCTGACATTCTTGGACAGCTCTTTGGTCTTGGCCATGGTGGAGAGTTTAGAATCTGATTGATTGATTGCTTCTGTGGACAGGTGTCTTTTATACAGGTAACAAGCTGAGATTAAGAGCACTCCCTTTAAAAGACAGCTGGGAGTCAGAAATCTTGCTGATTGATAAGGGGATCAAATACTTATTTCACTCATTAAAATGCAAATCAATTTATCACTTTTTTGAAATGTGTTTTTCTGGATTTTTTGTTTTTATTCTGTCTCTCACTGTTCAAATAAACCTACCATTAAAATTATAGACTGATGATTTCTTTGTCAGTGGGCAAACGTACAAAATCAGAAGGGGATCAAACCATTTTTTTCTTCACTGTATCTATCGTTCGTTCTGTATGTCTATTTTAATGGAATTTCTATCCATTAAATTCAATAAATAAAATGGGCAAATATATTTTACATTCAAATTTTTGTTTTACTTTTGAGGGTTTTTGTAACATTCCATTATTATCAATGAGTTTCATTATTTTCCTATTTTTATTTTAATATTAAGTTTATAAATAATATTATATATTTTTCTTTTGTTTGCACATTACAGTAATGAGAATGGGATTTTCTGAATTACAGTGAGGAGAATTTTGGGTGTTACAATGCAAAAATTCGGGGTAAAAATGATCCAGACATGTGTCATGAGAGTCACCCAGTAAGGAGTGTATGTGTTCCAAGATTATAGCAAGAAGGGAAAGAGAATGCGATTAATCTTCACCACACTGTTCGTTGTTGTACAATTATCTTAATTACAAAGGTCCACCACCCATGGTGGAAAGGTCAGCACACACTACTCTCCTGCATTACACAAAGCTACAGCAATTAAAGTGAATCAAGACTCTAATGAAGAAAAATGACCCACAGAAGCTCCCGTGTCGGACAGAGCTGAGTGACAGAGATAGACTGAGCCCTCATGCTCTGTGAAACAATGAGCCTGACCATGAGGATGACAAAACCCCCTCATTATTTCTGCCTATAGTACAGGTGACAGTGGCTCTATGGTTTAGGGTTAAACGCTAGTACCTGGAGGAATTTTTCAAACCTCAAATGGCCATAGATCATAAATTCACTATAATAGTTTTAGAAATGAAGTGCTAAAGTATATTTATATACACTAAATGTATATTTATTTTCAGTGTTTGTATTTACATTTTCTGTGTCTAATATCTAATTTGTCGTTTCTTCCTTTCCCACTTTATCTTTCCTTCCAAATCTCTGTTCCTCTCCTCTCCTTTTCCCCGTGACAGTTTGCCCTCCTGGTTTCTACGGGCACCGCTGCAGCCAGTCATGCCCACAGTGCGTGCACAGCACAGGGCCGTGTCACCACGTCACGGGTCACTGTGAGTGCCTGGCCGGCTTCTTCGGCTCGCTTTGCAACCAAGGCAAGTAACTCTGATCCCTCTCCCTCTGTTTCTCTGCTTCCTCTCTCTATTTTTCTCTCTTTCTCACCCACGGACCCTACACATATGCTTGGAGGCTAGTTCTGCTTGGAGAGAGGTAAGAGAGAAGTATGATCACATCACTGT
>NC_133371.1:31375473-31413765 GCF_049309525.1 Garra rufa
AGTGTTCATTGTTAGAAAACCTTTCTATTAAAAATTAAATACTGTTCTTTTTAACCTTTTATTGATCAAAGAATCCTGAAAAAAAGTTGGTTCACAGGTCCAAAAATGTGAAAGAAGCTGGATGCTCACAGAGCGCAGTATCGAAGCATATTAACAGAGTAATTAACAAAATGTGGCCGGAAAAGGTGCACATCAAAGGTGCAAATCAGCATATTAGAATGATTTATGAAGGATCATGTGACACTGAAGAGTAGTAAATAAATAAAGAGGAGTAATGAAATTAAACTTTAATTACAGATGTAAATTAAATTTTAATGTATAATAATATAGAAAAACATTGTTTTACATCATAATAATGTTCTGTATTTTTATCAAATGAACACAGCCTTGATGAGCATAAGAAACTTCTTTAAAAAAACATAAAAAAATCTTACTGCTTCCAAACTTTTGAGCGGTAGTGTATACATATACGTGACCCTGGACCACAAAACTAGTCATAAGGTCAATGTTTTTAAATTAAGATTTATACATCATCTGAAAAGCTGAATAAATAAGCTTTCCAGTGAAGTATGTTTGTTAGGACAGGACAATATTTGGCCGAGATACAGCTATTTGAATGTCTGGAATCCGAGGGTGCAAAAAAATCTAAATATTAGGTAAATCGCCTTTAAATTTGTCAAAATTAAGTTCTTAGCAATGCATATTACTAATCAAAAATTACGTTTTGATATATTTAGTAAGAAATTTACAAAATTTCTTCATGGATCATGAGCTTTACTTAATATCTTATTTTAGATTTTTAGCATAAAAGAAAAATTTTGACCCATACAATGGTTTTTTTATCGCTGTTTATTCTATTGCTACAAATATACCCGTGCTACTTAAGACTGGTACATTTAGTAGTACATAAAAAATGTATATACAAATACATTGCTTATAATAAACCCATTTATTATCATTTTTGTGGTGGAGCCAGTGAAAATTTTGGCTGGAAAAAAGATTTTTCCCTCAAACCTATATAAGCAGGTGACTCTTCTGGAATCAATTCGCACAAACTGTAATGACACCAAAGGTCTTTCCTTCTAGTTGCTACTTCCCCTGCTGATGAACCAGAGTGAACTAGAATCGATTGTTATTTAGATGAAATTATGCGTCTGGAAGCATAAATGGATAGACATATATGTCTACATATACATGTCAACATATATTTTGATTGGTATGTAATGATGATATTGTGGTTCTATTGTAGATAATATACATAAATGATGCACATAAACAGCGGTTTACCCCTCTCAACCTACCTGTCACTAAAATGAGCTGTACTCGACCCGCATGGCATGTTATGCCATTCTGTGTGTGTGTGTGTGTGTGTGTGTGTGTGTGTGTGTGTGTGTGTGTGTGTGTGTGTGTGTGTGTGTGTGTGTGTGTGCGCTCTGCCACTGGCAACATGCCCATCCGCAGAACGCCACGCTGACTCTGCGGCTCCGCCGTACTGAAAATAATTGCATTATCACTGACACTCTGACAAATAACCTTCAGAGAAATCTGAATATTGCTGAGCTCATTCTTCTCAGTGAGACAAACAGTGAAGAGTCAGGTCGATATCACTGCTTTCTGTTTTTGTTGAGCTCCGGTGGAAAACCAGAGACAGGGGAGAGACAATAATTTGTTAATTTCCACTAATATATTTCATGCTTCAAGATTTACGTCTAGGAGGTCTATAATACCTGGAGAGAGCTATCCGTTAACATTCCCATTCATCATTCCCCTTCGCTTACACTGCTTATGAATAACCCCCTCCCTGAGAAGTGCACAGTTTGAAATCTGCCATCTCTGGCTGATGGCAAAACATCTACTGTAATATAATGACATATCTGCGTATATGTTGCTTGAAAACAAATTTATTTCATCAGAAAGCATGGCAACTTTCGAATGGCTGTCAATGGAGAAACATGCAATGACAATGTCATAGTTATGACTTAGTTTTCTATCATTCCTATAGGGTGATTTTACTTTTTAAAAGTTATTCATCTGTCCATAAGGGAGCGCTGTAAATATTGACTTCATGTTTATATACACGTATACATAGTTACGGGATTCTGACTTCAGATTCAGGTCAACGAGGCAGATTTTCAACTCAAACTAATAAACCCTAACGCTCTCTTCCCACTCCACAGCACCCAACTGAGACGTCCAGATGAAATATAGATAGACCATCTCATAATAATTAACCAGTCTTTCATGAATTAAGGAAAGGCAGTATGAATATATAGAATTCACTTTCATTGCTTTCAGAGCTGTCTCGTGAATAAATATTTCATATGTTAAAGCAGAAGAAGGAGAAGGTTTGAGAAAAGGCTTGTTTTAATTTGTCAGATCATAATTACTGGAAGAAAGCAGGCCTGGGGGAATCGTGGCTAGCCCACATACCTACTTTTTTGTAGTTTGGTCTATGTCGGCGTCCTCCGATGTCTTGAGCCCACGTTCGCCCATCTCAGAACCAGCTAATGAACTTCAGCTAGTCACAGTTGGAATGAAACGGAGCCCGTGACATGAGGGGGCCACTAGCTAATAAGAGGAAGCTTTGAGTTAGTTGAAAGAGTTTCCACAAAATGAGAAGAGTGTGGAAATATAATTATTAAAAGCCAGTGCCACAAAGATTTAGCTTCAGCTTCACCTCAATGGACGACCATCTGATTGGAACATCTAACTCTCTTGTGTAGCCGTGTTTCGATTCTCATGAGAAGTTAAGTCATATATGGTGTTTGCATCTAAACATCCAATTGTATGCACCTTGCTATAAATATTCATTTTATTAAAAATGTACACAAGCTCTATTTTTAATTTCGTAGTACATCAGTCGACCTTATTCTTGACGGTGCCGAGCGAAGCTGGCAAAGATGGATAATTGGACAGTGTGACAGAGGCACATGTTTGAAGGGTGATTCAGCTTTGAAGTGCACGCAGACATGACTTACAATCACTCCTGCACATGTCACTCTGGTTTATCATCAGTTACTACTTATGCAGAACTTACAATCACACATTATGATCTATGAAAAGTTTTAAAGGTGATTTGTAAGATGTTACAGTAAAGTTTAAAACAGAAACTAAAATTACATTAACCAAAAATTGCCTCATGTGGTAACATCTAAATAATTTTAAGTCCAAAATATTTAACATCACTGATTAAGTTAAAAAGTCTGGTCAGTAAGATTTTTTATTTTTGAAAGAAATTAATACTTTTAAAATGCTGTATGCAATTTTTTTGACTGTGCCTTAACATAAAAACACCATAATACAAACATTCAGTTTGTGCTACAGCCTGTTATTCTACTGTGAAAATGTACATTCCGTGCAGGGTTGCCAGGTTTTAACAAAACAAAACCTTCTTCTCAAAAGTAGCACAATTGCGTTTCGAGGGGGTCCTCTGTTAAAAATCGCATTCCGTGGGGTAAAATAAATATTTTTGCCAGGGTTCCCCTAGTAAAAATTTGTATTCGAGGGGATAAATATCACGTTATTGGGGTCGCTACAACCCGCAGCCATGAAAAACAACCAGTGGCAACAGTGGGTTTTCTGTGGGAAAACTGCAGACTTGGCAACATGTCTGTTGTGTTTGGTGATTCCACCCATAGATATGTATAGATACCCAATGGTAAGAGTAACCAATAGTATTTCACATCCCCGGTTGCCACATGGTGAAAAACTCAGTGCATTGAAGGCAGCAAACAAACTGGCTCAGAGATCGCAGATTCTACCCGACCCAAAACGCATGCCTCTTAAAACCTCTACGACCAGAGGCATATTAAAACGTGGATAAATCAACTCATAAACTTGCCTTCCATTGTCAGCTGCGCTCGTTCCTGTTGCATGCCCTTAATCTGACAGCCTTTGTGTCTGAGGAGGAAGGGGGCCAGAAAATTAATATTTTGAATTTGGATTGTAGTACCCATTTTAACCGTTAGCCGTCAATATTACATACTGCACCTTTAATATTTAGCAAGGATGCATTAAAGGGGTCATAACGTGTGTGTTTTTTTTAGGGCTGCAACTAACGATTATTTTGATAATCGATTAGTTCGCCGATTAATTTTTCGATTAATCGATTCGTTGGCTTAAAAATCCCAATTATTTATTTATTTTTTTAAATCACACTATTCCACATTCTGAATGCTATGAAAACACAGTGCTTAACCATTTACAACAATTCACCTGTTGTAATAAAGAGAAAGGACAAATATCTGAAGAAAAACACACTAACAAGCATAAAATACAGTGTTTCTGCTATTTATTCTGCCGTGGCGGTGTTTAGGAAAGGAAAGGAAAGGAAAGGAAAGGAAGTGAGGTGAGGCCAAGTATGGTGACCCATACTAGGAATTTGTGCTCTGCATTTAACCCATCCAAGTGCACACACACAGTAGTGAACACACACACACCGTGAACACACACCCGGAGCAGTGGGCAGCCATGGCTGCGGCGCCCGGGGAGCAGTTGGGGGAACGGTGCCTTGCTCAAGGGACTCACCTCAGTCGTGGTATTGAGGGTGGAGAGAGTGCTGTACATTCACTCCCACCACCTACAATCCCTGCCGGACCTGGGAATCGAACCTGCAACCTTTCGGTTACAAGTCCGACTCCCTAACCATTAGGCCACGGCTGCCCCCACCAACAGTTTAGTGTTTAGTGTCCCACCAACAGCAGCGAGCACATGAGTTCCGCGTTCAAATGCACGCAGTAAGCTGAAGCTGGCCCAAAGCCCCAGCTAAAGTAATTAGGCCTACCATGAATGTGGAGGGGAAAAGTAAGGAGATATTCATATTTATTTATTAATAAACTTGTATTTTCTGAGTGCATCTTTATGGATTAGCTAATAAAAGAGTTTTGTTTTCGATTTGAATTATTTCGTTTTATAGCAGTGAAGTAATAATTTAAAGTAAATTTATTACTCTTACATTTATGAGCAAAAATGAAGTTTCACATAGCACTTGCACCTCCATATCCTGCAAAGCTTTCAATCTCCGCACAAACTATTGGATATGCGCCTATTAGTAGCCTACACATTTATCTAGGTTAAACGATTAAACTAATATTGTGATATGCTTAATTTTTTTTTTTTTTTTTTTTTAATCTAAGGATTTTAATTTAAATCGTGATGATTTGAGAAGGCTAAACTGATCTATCTGCCGCTGGCCGCTTTGTCGTTACTTTAAAAAAACAAAAACTTGAATTTCACAAAGAAAAACATGTTCCAAATATATTTCTAAATTAACTTTATAAACTAAAGAAACGAAAATAAATGTAATTACTTTGCTATTAAAAACAGCAGCTGTGCAATGGGGAAGAGAAAGAGAACTTGGCCAGTAATTCTGATGAGCTGTAACGTTAGAGGTTGTAGGAATTTTTGCAACGAATGTTTGTTTAATAGCCTATTTAACACTTATTTAGGCTACTTTCTTATTTAAATGTATTATTTCGTTGATTTATTTTAGTGTTTTGTAGACAGCTTGTTCACCGACAGAAATTGCAAAACACGCACGTTCGGGAATAATGTTTGAGCCTCATTTATTTATATATAAAACACCGCACCACCGGCGGTGGTTAAAATCTGCCACCGTCACAGCCCTACTGTTCATACCCTCCATAAATACGCGCACTACATGTTGTATTTAAATCTAAATTTAACATTCAACGACAGATGTTTCAGCACAATGAATGTTTTTGCGCTGAGTTGAGTATCAATTGTCTCCCTTTCTGTGTTCTGGCTGTCTGACACGCTCATTCAGTAAAGATTTAAACTTACAGACTGCCAGAATGGATTTTTAAATGGAAAATCTCGAGTGAATTTGTGACATTTACAGATAAGGATATGACCGCAAACTGAAAGTTTTCATGCTGAGGACGCAAACGGATCTCAAAGCGCCTCACAGGGCAAGCCATCACTCTATTAGTTTTAAATAAGGAATTCTCATGTTTTGAGCAGCTTGGATCACGTAACTCTCTTGCAGCATCTCAGTCTGTTTCCTCCACTATTTTAGATGCATTTTGTCTATAGAAATGAGTCATTCAGTGCTGTTATTTGACGTGATCCTCTGAAGTTGTACGTGCACTGTGGGCGGACCCGATTCATCGATAATGAGAATCGTTGTCGACAAATTTCATTATCGATAATAATCGATTTTATCGATTAGTTGTTGCAGCCCTAGTTTTTTTTATTTGAATATGTTCCTTGAGGTTTACTTATAATGTTAATAAAGTTTTTTGCACAAAAAACAAATAAATATGTGGAAAAATTATTAGTTTCAAACCTCATTCTGACCCTCTGTCTGAAACTACCTGTTTTAAGGGGCGTGTCCTTTAAAGCTTCTCAGTAATCATCCACTCCTATGATTGGCTAACATCATTGCATAGGAAAGAATATCAACGCCCCTTTGCTATTGCATAGTGTTTTGACAACATGATAAAAAACTGTTATTTCCAGACAAGCATTATGAAATCATTTACTTACCACTTTTGATGCAGCTGCAGTCAGATCTAGTACCGCTAGAGTGCATCTTTCAACAAATGTTTCTTTGTGAACTCTCCATGACACTGTGTCTTGTTTAGAAAACAGCATGCTCTGAAGTCCGAACAATCCTCTGAAATTATCCTGATGCCATTAAAAATATACTATCCACGTGTTCTTTACGCTGAGTCCATCTGATATCTATACAAAGATGTGAATGAGCTGTTTAAACCAAACACGTCAAAACTAACGTTCTTTCACTTAATTTGTCCTATTGATGGACTGTGTCTGAAAGCAAACGCACATCTGTATACTGTTTAGTGTGTGGACAAGATAGCGGCAGTGATTCTAATTTCTATTTGCTTTTGATGTGATGCACCACTCGCATTGATCATATTCAAGTGTCAGCCATTAAGTGACTGAATGCCAGTGGGCAGGGCCTATGGTGGTTGATGCCTTGCTCTGGAGGCAGTGTTTATGCCAAAATTTGTGCCCAGGTGATGTCACCTTGCACTTTAAATCCAAAAGAGCCATTTGTAGAGCTTGATTGAATAAATATTTTCTTTATAAAGAGGAGGACGGTTCAAGCTATGAAACTTGCAGGATGTTTTAATGGTATAAAGACCTCTTATATGCCAAAAGATCAAGGCAAATTTGACTTCTCATGTCATAACCCTATTAAATTGATCAAAAGTGACAGTAAAGATATTTTTGTGTTACATAAGATTTCTGTTTTTTAATAAATACTATTCTTTCAAACATTCTATTCATCAAAGAATCCTGAAAAAAATATGTCACGGTTTCCACAAAAATATTAAGCAACCCAACCATTTTCAACACTGATGATAAGAAATGTTTCTTCAACACAAAATTAGCAAATTAAAAGGTATTTTTGAAGGATTCAACCCGATTTCACAGCAGTTTGTACATATTTTATGAGGTGGCTAAGAGGCCAGGTCGTACAAATTTTAACTTTATGTTAAAAATCGTGCATATTTTATGAGGTGCCAAATTCCTAGGAATTCATACAAATGACCGACCCTAAACCTACCCCTCACAGGAAACGTACGAAATCAAACAAGTGAGGTTGTACGAATTCGTACAAATTAGCCACTTCATAAAATACCTACAAATTGGTTGTGAGATAGCGTTGGAAAGATCATAGAACACTGAAGTCTGGAGTTATGGCTGCTTTGCCATCACAGGCAATGAATGAAATATAATAAATATATGAAGTATATTTTAAAATATATTAAAATATAAAATGTTATTTTAAATTCTAATAATATTTTAAAATGTTACTGTTTTGTACTGTATTTTTAATCAAACAACTGCAGCCTTGTTGAGCATACGAGCATTTTGTCTTTTCAAAAGAATGGTTGACAAGGGTGGAAATAATCGTTATTATTTTTTATCATTTCAATCTTAAATTGTTTAGTCCCGCTGCTGACACACTTCCCCTTCATTTCACTGAAAGCAAAAGCTATTTCAGAAGGATATGTAATTTGAATGCAAATATTTAACTCAAAAACACAATAGCATTACTGTGACCTAAGATCAGCGTTAGGAGGAGTAAAATCAATGTTAGCATCTTCCAGAAATGCTGTGTTTACCACTGAAAGAATGACTCATGGGTTTAAGTGTTGTGTTTGTGTCTGTGTCTGTTTTTGTCCCGTCAGTGTGTCCCAGTGGCAAATACGGCAAAGCTTGCGCTGAGATCTGCGTGTGCACTAACAATGGCACCTGCAACCCCATTGACGGCTCTTGCCAATGTTTCCCAGGCTGGACAGGAGACGACTGCTCACAGAGTACGAACCAATTTGTCCTTCTCTTTGTTTACATTTTATTTGTGTTTTATCCTATGACTCTTTCCCATCCATTTTCAGCCATTTGTCTTTCATGGGCGTCTCATGTCATAGTGCCATGTAAATCACGACCACGTCCATTTTTCTCTGCCAAATACCCCACAAGCACCACTGATGGAGACCAACAATTTCTTCAATAAATTACTTGATAGCACACTCTCAATAATTTACACAGCGCAAGAGAGCGGCAATATGAAATACAGACGAGAGCAACAATGTCCTGGAAAATTTATCGCTCACCCTCGCGTCGCCCTCCCCTCTCACGCTGTTAATCTAACACTGTTTGCTGTAAGTGAAGGGGTGAGGATTGGCTGAGAGATTTCAATTATTAATTCCAGCTTAAAACTGACTATATTAAAACATTACAGCTCTCATTTCAATGTGATTTCCTCTTTATTTTAGCTCTACCACATTTTATTTGCAAAACATGCATCATTTGTATACATGTTATGTCAATTAGGGGCCTGTAAATGCATTTCAACACAATACAAATATGTGTTAGACTTCATTTGACAGTGTCTCTGGCTCCGCAGTTTGTCCCATAGGCCAGTGGGGCCCTGACTGCTTGAACTCATGTAACTGTCACAACGGAGCCCAATGTAGTGCCTACGACGGAGAGTGCAGGTGCAGCCTGGGCTGGACCGGCCTCTACTGCACGCAGCGTGAGTCTCTCTCACACACACATTCACAGTTATTAAATGTACAAACAAGAGCCACTATTATACACATGCAAACACTCTCTCCCGCACACGTAACGGGCATAAAGTGACACAGTGACATCTGTTGGCAGTATTTCCGTACTGCACCGGGGAGTTGTGAAATCTCATGATGTTATGATGCCACTGAGTGGTCCTTAATAATAAATGCACGTTTTTTTTTTTCACGTCAGTCATTTAACTCATTATATGACCTTGCTCAAGGCTGAAATCAAAGACCATCAACATCACGCCTGCGAAAAAACAAAATCCATCTTTCATTCATTATGTCAATCATTTCTTGATCCCTCCTCTGCTGCCACTCTGTTTGAAACTTTTTTTCTCATGACGGCAGTGATATAAACTCTTTCTTGAGGAGTGATGAAATCAGTTTGTGTTTTGCTGCAATGTTTGCTCCAGTAGGCTTGTTATCTTTAGTGGCCAGACTGTCTTTGAGTGTTTGTGTATTTATATACTGTATGTGTGTTTGTCTACGAAGTGTACGAGGGCATCGTGAAAGGGGAACACTGCCATGCTAATGTAGTTGAATTAGGTACATGTTCTAACAAATTGTGGTCATTTGTTGAATTCGAATGTTGCGGCTTCACTTTCACTCTGGGTTCCTGTTGCTGGCGTGCACCAACTGTGTGTTGTAGGTTAATGTGATGTAGCAGGATATCTCTTTCCTTCAGGCTGTCCCTCAGGGTTTTATGGGCGAGACTGTGCAGAGGTGTGCCGCTGTCAAAATGGAGCTGACTGTGATCATATCACTGGCCAGTGTGCCTGTCGGACTGGCTTTATTGGGACCAACTGTGAACAGAGTGAGTGTTGTAGCCTCTTTAAGATTGTGTGTTCTTGTGTTAGGGGGTTGTGAGAATGTCCGTTCGAAAAAGACGTTTAGCAGCCCTGATTGATGATGAGCTGTGTGTGTGACTGTGTTCCTCATCCACCATCCCAGGCAGTCGATCACAACATGTGTTTGAGTGTTTGTTTTACACAGTGCTGGCCCGGGGTGTTTGGTTAATTGTGCTGCTGTATGTGTTTTCATACAGAGTGTCCTCCCGGGACGTTTGGCTATGGCTGTCAGCAGCTGTGTGAATGTATGAACAACGCCACCTGCGACTATGTGACCGGAACGTGCTACTGCAGCCCGGGATACAAAGGAATCCGCTGTGACCAGGGTATCACTCTCTTTATTTACGTCTTTTTTCAACTGGGGTGAAAAAAATATATGGAGAAATTCTCTACTGAATGAAGGAACCTGTTATGTTTTAGAGTTGGGCCCTTAAGTAACCACATGACAAGATGCTAGCAAACCTAGAACACTGTAGCAACCACAGAAACATTCAAAAAAAGAGTAATCAGACCCTTGACAACTACATAGTGACACAATAACAACCACATAGACATTAGCACTTGCACAGAAGACCCTACCAACCAGTCAGGTGTTGAAGAACCACATAGAAACACACTAACAATCACTCAGACCCTTAGCAACTACATAGAACACCCAAACAACTACATAGCAACACCCTAACAACCACTCAAACCCTTAGCAATTACATAGCAACACATTACCAACCACTCAGATGTTGAAGAGCCACACAGCAACAAATTAACAACCACTCTGACCCCTAGCAACTAAATACCAACACACAAACAACCACGCAGACCCTTAGCAACCAAATAGCAGCACACTAACAACCACTCAGACTCTTAACAACCCCTGGCAACTAATTACAAACACAGAAACAACCGCTCAGACCCTTAGTAACTACATAGAACACCTAAACAACTACATAGCAACATACTAACAACCACTCAGATGTTGAAGAACCACATAGCAACACACTAACAACCACTCAAACCCTTAGCAATTACATAGAAACACATTAACAACCCTTCAGATGTTGAAGAACCACACAGCGACAAATTAACAACCACTTAGACCCCCTGCAACTAAATACCAACACACAAACAACCACTCAGACCCTTAGCAACCAAACAGCAGCACACTAACAACCACTCAGACTCTTAACAACCCTTAGCAACTAAATGTCAACACACAACCACTCAGACCCTTAGCAACCAAATAACAGCACACTAACAACCACTTAGACACTTAGAAACCCCTAGCAACTAAATAGCAGCACACTGACAAATACTCAGACACTTAGCAACCCCTAGCAACTAAATACCAACACACTATCAACTACTCAGACCCTTAAAAACTACAAGGCAACTTATTAACAACCTCTCAGACCCTTAGCAACTACGTTGCGACACATCAACAACCATACAGACCCAGAGCAATCTAAATAGCAGTACACAAACAACCACTCTGATCTTAGCAACCCCTGGCAACTAAATACCAACACACAAACAACTGCTCAGACCCTTAGAAACTATATGGCAGCATATTAACAACCACTCAGAGCCTTAGCAACTGCATAGTGACACATTAACAACCATACAGATTCTTAGCAACCATAGAGCAGCACACTAACAACCACTCAGATTCTTAATAACCCCTAGTAACTAAATACCAAAACACAAACAACCATTCAAACCCTTAGCAACTACAAAGCAACACATTAACAACCATACATACCCTTAGCAACCATATAGCAGCACACCAACAAACACTCTTAGCAACCCCTAATAAACTAAATACCAACACAGTAACAACCACTCAGACTCTTAGCAACTACAGAGAAACACATTAACTATTCAGACCCTTAGCAACCAATAGCAGCACATTAAACAAACACTCTCAGTAGGGCTGGGCAATTTGGCTTAGAATCAAAATCTCGATTAATTGAACATTTTAACCCGATTACGATTAATGAACGATTATTTTATTTATTAATAAAATTATATTTAATTATATTTATATAATATTTATTTTTTTGCCCTCATAGTTCACTGACAAGTTTTGTACAGTAAATATGTTCACATATTACAAGCGAGAGATTTTTGGATGAAGGGTGCATTACTTGATTTTAAAATAATTGAAGGAAACACACTATCTACGATCTATGATTATTAATTGAACATCAGTGTTGAACAACTGAAATTAAAGCAAGCATTGCTTAAAACGAAAAGTCACATTTTTCTTAAATTAGTGAAAATAAATAACTTGCACTATTGGAAACAAAATAAATAATTTTCAATGTTTTTCATATTAAAAGTAGAAAATAAGCAGTATCTCCTCTAAATAAAATTACCCTTGTATATCCTGTAAATACTTTTTACTGTATAAATACTGTTTAAGCTCTCCATCGACATGTCGGCGGAATAACGGAACGGAGCGCTAGTGTTTTTTAAAGGGAAAGTAATTGAAATAATCTTCCTGGAAAAATTTTAACGATTATAGGTTCTGAATGTCGATTTCGATTATTTTTCGATTAATCGCCCAGCCCTAACTCTCAGACTCTTAACAACTACATAGCAACACATTAATAACCACTCAGACCCTTAACAACCAACAGTAGCACACTTACAACCAACAGTAGCACACTTACAAACACTCAGACCCTTAGCAACCACATAGAACACCCCAGCAACTACATAGCAACTACAACTGCATAGTGACACACTAACAACTATTTAGACTCTTTGCATTCACATAGGAACACAAACAAACAATCAGTTGTATGCAGTTGTTAAGGTGTTCTATGCAGTTTCCAAGGGTCTGATTGGTTGTGTGTTGCTGTTTAGTTGCTAGGGTGTTCTATGTGGTTGCTAGGGGTTTGAGTGGGTGTTAGTGTGTTGCTATGTGATTGCAAAGAGTCTAAATCAGAGGTCTCAAACTAAATTCCTGGAGGGCCACAGCTCTGCAGAGTTTAGCTCCAACTCACACCTGCTTGGAGTTACTAGTAATCCTAAAGACCTTTATTATCTGGATCAGGTGTGTTTGATTAGGGTTGGAGTGAAAATGTGCAGAGCTGTGGCCCTCCAGGAATTGAGTTTGAGACCAGTGGTCTAAATAGTTGTTAGTGTATCGCTATGCAGTTGCTAGGGTGTTGTATGTGGTTGCTAAGGGTCTAAATGGTTGTTAGTGTGTTGCTATGTAAGCAACCCCATAGAACACCCTAGTAACGGCATAGCAACATTAACACCCACTCAAACCCCTAGCAACCATCACACAGAACACTCTAACAACTACATAGCAACACACTAACAACTACTCAGACCCTGCATAGCAACACTCTAACAACCACTCAGACCCTTAGCAACTGCATAGCAACACACTAACACCCACTCAAACTCTTAGCAACTAAATGGCAACACAGTTTCACCGACTGAAACCCTTAGCAACCACATAGAACACCCTAGCAACTACATAGAAACACACTAACACCGACACAAAAACACTTTGCAACCACACAAAACAATGCATGATGCACCACTCACATTTTCTTCTTGATTATTGTAGTTTTTGTGGTGTCTCTGATCATACATGCAATGAGATTAGCATGCATATGAATTCTGTTGTACCTGAATTTTCAGGAATGAAGTATCTGATTTACTCCACTTGATTTCACCACAATCATATTCTGTCTCAGCGGCTTTAGTGATGGAGGAGCTGAACCCCTACACTAAGATCAGTCCTTCGCTGGGTTCAGAGCGGCAGTCTGCGGGTGCTGTCATGGGCATCATCTTCCTACTGCTGATCATCATGGCCATGCTCAGCTTGTTTGTTTGGTTCAGGCAGAGACAGAGAGACAAAGGCCAGGAAATGCCCAGTGTCTCGTACACCCCAGCCCTGCGTGTCACCAACACTGACTACTCCCTCTCTGGTGAGAACCTTCTTTGAGACTAATCATCAAATATTAAAAAAGCTGCTATAAACAACTTCAGACGCCCCATGAATATTTTTACGAATATGACTTATATAGTACCTTTTGAAAGGTGTGTGGCAGCATTTTTGTCTATTCAGTAACTGAAAGTAAAAGCACTGTATTATGTTATCACAGTGCTACCACACTTTTCATATGCTGATAAGCTTTGCTTAAGTATTCAATTAATATTTGAATAATGTGAATAAACTGCATATTTATAGTCATTTTTTATGTCAGCTTCATGGACTAGTTTTGATGATGTGGCTATAAATGGCTTGACCAATTCCATTAAAGGATTAGTTCACTTCCAAAATTAAAATTTCCTGATAATGTACTCACCCCGTGTCATCTACGATGTTCATGTCTTTCTTTCTTTAGTCAAAAAGAGATTAGGTTTTTTAAAGTAACATTCCAGGATTTTTCATCATATAGTGGACTTCAATGGGAGCCAGTAGGTTAAAGGTCCAAATTGCAATTTCAATGCAGCTTCAAAGGGCTCTACACGATCTTAGCTGAGAATTAAATGTCTTAATTAGCGAAACGATTGTCCATTTTCTAAAATAAAAATCTAATTTATATACTTTTTAACCACAAATGCATTATGTAAAGTTGGAAAGGTCGTGTTTACAAACCAAATATGCAAAGAAAGTCAAACGACTTTTTTACAAAAAAAGGTCTTACAATTTAGAAGTTGGAGGAGAACCTTACTTCTCAGCTCCGATCATGTAGAGCCTTTTGATGCTGCATTGAAACTGCAATTTGGACCTTCAACCCATTAGTTCCCTTTGAAGTTCACTATATGTAGAAAAATCCTGAAATGTTTTCCTCAAAGACCTTCATTTTCTTCATTTTTTGACTAAAGAAAGAAAGACATGAACACCTTGGATGACATGGGGTGAGTAAATGATCAGAAAATTCTTTATTCTGGAAGTGAACTAATCCTTTGAGTTTAGTGAACTTGTGGTATGTAGAATTTATGAACAATTCTGTTTTGCTCTCTTCCTTTAGAAACATCTCAGAGCAGCACCGGCGGCCAGTGCTTCTCCAATCCCAGCTACCACACTGTGGCACAGTGCAACATCTCGTCCTCCATCTCAAACAACCTGGATGGTACTCTCGCTCTTAAGGTGAGGACAGACTCATTTTCATTACAGCAGAGGTTCGCATCCTTCATGATGTTTTGACAGATAAACTATTTTTAAGCACAATTTGAATGGATAGTAGCTGCTTTTGTGCTACGAGTGTTACATAAAAAACGTATGCTTCAACATGACCTCTTTTTAAAGAAATGAATACTTTTATTCAACAAGGATGCAATGAATTAATCAAAAGTGACAGTAAAGACATTTATAATGCTACAAAGATTACTGTTTCAAATAAATGCTGTTCTGTTCATCAAAGGAAACTCAAAAAATGTACAAGCTTCCACAAAGATATTAAGAAGCACAGCTGTTTTCAGCATTGAAAAGATATTTCTTGAACACCAAATTATCACATTATAGAATGATTTCTCAAGGATCATGTGAAACTGAAGAGTGGAAAAACAGCTGCTGAAAATTCAGTTTCACCATCACATGGCAATGTCATTTTAAAATATATTAAAATAGGTAAAATATTCAGATTGTAATAATATTTCACAGTATTGTTTTTTTTTAATCAAATACATGCAACCTTGATGAGCATAAGAGAATTTAAAAACTGACCATAAACCTTTAAACAAAGGCTGACCAAACAATGTGTTATAGTTACGACAGAGTCAATAACAATAAAACTGATTTATAAAATGTGTTTTTATTCTTAAAAATATAATTTTCTAGTTAGGTAGTCATACTTGTGAATACAATTTTATAGCTTAATGGGATAGTTCACCCAAAAATGTAAATTCTGTCAGTAATTACTCACCCTCAAACCTGTAAGACCATCGCTCATCTTCAGAACACAAGTTAAGATATTTTTGATGGAATCTGAGAGCTTTCTGACCCTGCACAGACAGCAACAAAACATGTTCAAGGCCCAGAAAATTAGAAAGAACACCATTAAAACAGTCCATGTAACATCAGTGATTTAACCTTAATTTTATGAAGCTACAAGAATTTGTTTTGTGCGTTAAGAAAACAAATGAATGACTTTTTTCAACAAATCTTCTCCACAGCGTCATCCTAGGCACCATTATAGAGAGTACCACGAAAAACATTTTTGTGGTTGACCATTTTAACAGTGTTTCTGTGCAGGTTCAGAAATGTCACATTTCATCAAAAATATCTTAATTTTTGTTCTAAAGATGAACAAAGGTCTTACGTCTTTGAAACAACACGAGGGTGAGTAATTAATGACAGAATTTAAATTTTTGGGTGAACTACTCCTTTAATTCGGTCCTAATTCAACTGGTATGTGGCACTGCAAGAATTTTAGAACATAAAAAATGGGTTGCGGACCAGAAAACCTCATCTCTGCATGGACACTGTTTCATCAAGGCTATCAGGGCAATGATCTTTCAGCGTCTTTGATGTTTTTTGTCTTTTTTCCCTTTTAGAAAGGAGACCGGAATAGTTCAGAATGGAGAGCGTACTGCAATCTCAATGACCTGGGTCAGTGTCCTCACTTAATTTCTTATCTCACCCCCTATTCAAACCATCTTCTATCTATTCCCATCAGACAAAGCCTGAAAAGTACTCATGCAATTTGAAATGGATCAGATATATCGCTCTTTTCTCCGCTCAGCCTATTCCACAAAACAAATAAGACATTTGTTTTCCATTGAAGCACCAGAGAATTAAACTACTTACTCATTCCTGCGGGGTTGCAACGAACACCAGACGGCGCTTCTGGCACTGGAGCAAGACCTCCGCCCGCTGTGTTTTTAATAAGCCCTTACTTTAGGTGGCACACGCACATGCTGGAAGGTCAGACTTTGCCTATATTATCCAAGGTCACTCAGACTAGGGGGGAGAGAGTTCATTACCTCTCTGACTTCCCATCCCAAGCCACCTCACCCCATTATGTCTACCTGCAGGTCTGCTGATAAGGCTTCACCAGAGCATACGAGGCCTCAGAGACTCTGGTTGGAGTTGGGTATTTCAATCATGTTCTGTTGCAAGCCCACAGAGGAAGTGAAATAGGACCAGTGACCACAAGTTCAAAGTGGGACAGTGATTTCATCTTTTTATAGGAAGTTTTGCTGATAATTTACTCACCCCCATGTCATCCAAAATGTTCATGTTTTTCTTACTTCAGTCGAAAAGAAATTAAGGATTTTTCTCCATATAGTGGACTTCAATGGGGATCAATGGGTTGAAGGTCTAAATTGCAGTTTCAGTGCAGCTTCAGAGGGCTCTACACGATCCCAGCTGAGGAATAAGGGTCTTATCTAGTGAAACGATCTATATACGTATACTTTTGAACCACAAATGCTTGTTTTGCACTAGCTCAAATTAACACATTACATAATCATGTTGGAAAGGTTCATTTGTGTATTTCGGTTCAAAAAGTTAGGGTAGGGCAAAAAACTCAAATTTTCTCCTCTAACTTTAACATCATCCAACATCGTTGTTTTACCTTTTTTGTAAAGGACGTTTGACTTCTTTGCACATTCACTTTGTAAATACTGGGTTGGTACTTTTACCAATGTCACGTGCGACCTTTCTAACTTGACTATCTAATGCGTGACCTAGTGCAAGATGAGCATTTGTGGTTATAAAGTATACAAATTTTTTTTGTTCTAGAAAATAGCCAGTTGTTTTGCTTAGACTCTTATTCCTTGTCTGGAATCATGTAGTGCCTTTTGAAGTTGCATTGAAAAGCAATTTGAACCTTTAACCTGTTGGTTCCCATTGAAGTATAGAGAAAAATCCTGAAATGTTTTCCTCAAAAACCTTAATTTATTTTTGTCTAAAGAAAGAAAGACATGAACATCTTAGGGTATGTTTACACTTGTCATGTTTGATTAAAATAACAAACTCTGGTGCGATTGCACTGTTAGTGCGAATGCTGCCATCCAAACCCTAGTGCACACCAAACAAACAGACCGAGACCGCTAAAAAGATGGGTCTCCGTCCACTTCCAAATGAAGTATGGTGGGGTTTGAATGAAAAATGAATGCAACATGGATCAAATACTTCTAAACCAGGTGTGTCTAACCTTGTTTCTGGAGATCTACCTTTCGGCAGAGTTCAGATCCAACACTGATCAAACACAATTGAACCAAATAATTAGGATCAATGACGAGGTAAAGTTCCCAGGTGGTGAAAATCAAATCATATACATGCAACGAGCGTGCTTAATCCATCCGACAACATTGCGTGTACACCGTAAGTTCCGTCACAAAATATACTTCATTCAACCTGACCAATCAGGTTGTGAACATATCACTATGTCTTTAGGATCTGTATCTTTAGGTTCACTATCAAAAATGCCAGTGTGAATGCTAACTGGATCAGGACTAAATGTAACATTGTCCTTTTTGGTCCGGACCAAATGAACCAAACAAACCGAATTACAAGTGTGAACACCCCCTTAGATGACATGGGGGTAAGTAAATAACCAGAATTTTTCCCGCAAGTGAACTAATCCTTTAACTTTTAGGGTGTGTTCACACTTGTCATGTTTGATTCAAATTTTGGTGCGATTGCTCTGTTAGTGCGTTTCATTTGCGTAAATGTGAATGCTGCCATCCAAACTGAGAACGCTAAAACGATTGGTCTCGGTCTGCTTCCAAATTAACTCTGGTGCGGTTCGAATGAAATATGGACTCAATACAGACCAAATACTTCTAAACGAACCAAAAATAGGAAGTAATGACAAAATACGATGCTATGCAACATGATTTCACGAAAGGAACAAGCGGTGTATCCAAAACAAAACGAGCAGTGGGACACTGTGGGACACAACACTTGGAGCGACAACAAGGTAAAGTGCCTTTTTTGAGCTCTTTGTGAGTTTGCAGGTGGTAAAATGCAATCATATGCACGCAACAATGAGCTTGCTAAGTCCAGCAGGTCGGCATTGCATGTATTCAACTTAAAGCGGTGATCAGCAGACCGTTCAGTGAATGGGTACTTTGATTTCGTACACCCGCAGCGGCACTTTAAGTCAAACGCACCTTTTTATCGCAGTGTTCAGTGAGTTCTGTCACAAAATATACGTCATTCAACCTGACCAATCAGGTTGTGAACATATCACTCTGCCTTTAGGTTTGCTATCAAAAATGCCAGTGTGAACGCTAAGCGAATCAGGACCAATTGTATCATTTCCCATTTTGGTCCATACCAAATGAACCAAACGAACTGAACTACAAGTTTGAACACACCCTTAGATGACAGTCTGTTATGAACGGAGAGTTATTTCAAAGCCTGGGCCAATCATTGTTACGTTGTCTTCTTGATGAATTGTTTACTATAAAACAAGGAATCTATGTTAACAAAGTAAATGAGGACAGTTTTGATTTAAGTTAAATCAAGTGAAAGTACAAACTGTCCTTTTCTATAAACAGACAAAACTACGTCACATTTGTACAGAGAACAAACCCAATTGAACAGTGAGCGCACTCTGTAACTCTACTGCTGTCATGTCTCCATGGAGACTATTCACAGACACAGTCCAAATTAATATTGCACTGGCTTTATCAGTGTGGGTTGGGTGTTCTGTTAAAGCATTTCCATTTATTGATCTTGACGTCACCCTAAAGGCATGTCGGTATCTCTGGGTAGTCAGCTGAAAAACGTGATTTAGAGATGTGACTTGGTTAAAGGTTAACTCATAATACTCATTAGAGTGACAAAGTTGGGTATTGCCCAAGAGCTTGGTTTTGCTTTTCTGGTATATGTTCAGGCCTTCCTGTGTTGTCTTTTATCTTGCTTACTTGCCTTATACTGTGTGTTTTCTGTTGGCACTTTAGACTCACCAGTAAGCCAAAAAAATATATATTATAATTTTTATTTTCTTATGCATTAGATCAATACATATATAAATCTATACATATCTAGCACAATAACCAACATTTATTTGTTTGATCAAAAAAAAAATAATAATAATAATAATAATGTGTGCTAGAATTTTGCGCTAGAAAATGCACTATCAAAAAATCTAAGAAAAATAAACATTTCCTTACGTGACACTGAAGACTGCTGAAAATTCAGCTTTGCCATCACAGAAAAAACTTTAAAAATACATTAAAACTGTTATTTTTTTAATGTAATAATATTAAACAAATTTTCTCCTTTTTTACTGTATTTTTGATCAAATTAATTTTACCAAGAAAATGTACTATCAATATATTTTTTAAATATATTTAATTCAATATTTTTTCTTGAGCTTAAAATCAACATATTCTAATAATAAAAATGTAAATAATTACATAATTAAAAATATTTAAAAATATATTAAAACAGTTACTTTAAATTGTCTTACTATTTTTGAATAAAAAGTATAATTATAATTGTTTTATTAATTTTTTATTTTATGTATATTTAATGTATTTTTTACTTGAGCATAGGAATTACATTTATTAATATATATATATATATATATATATATATATATATATACTAATAATTTTATTGTATTGTAATATATATATACATTTTTGCTTGAGCATGTAACACTGAAGACGATCATATATATATATAGATTATATATTTCATATATTTCAATTGTTATTTACAGTTTCTACTCTATTTTTGATCAAACATAAATGTTGCCATTACAAAAAATAAATGTTGTAATAAAATGTACTATCAATATATTGCAGAATATATATTCAAATTTTATTTATGTTAATTAGTTTTTTCTTGAGCATTTTTATTATTATTATTATTATGTGTTTATTTATTTATTTATTTTTTGTGTGTCTACTTTGTTTTTCTTGTAAAAGGAATCAGATTGCAATAAAGAATAAATTTCATTTATTAAATATAAAAATATTATTATAATATACATTTTGTACAGTTTTTACTGTATTTGTAATCAAATAAATAAAGCCTATTATAATATTTTAAAAACATGTTTTTTAATTGATAGTGCAGCTTATCTGTTCTCATCACCTTGTCATATTGACATTTCTGTGGAGATTTCCACCGTTTTATACCGTTGTTGAATCATGTTCATGTGCTTCATTAGGAGTATCAAGAGGAGACACGCTTACACTGAGGGACAACAAAACCACTCGGATGGCCAAAGGTAATAACTATGATGGACATTGCTCTTCTAATAAGAATATTCCAAACTAACACAAGAGCTTCTTTTCAATTGTTGCTATACAGTCCCTAAACAAGGACCACTGTGTTCTCTCTATAAATTAAGAATGAATTTCGAACATTATTCAAGTCAGTGAAGTGACACAATATATAGCGATCATGCTGACCTGGATGTGCATGTTCCTCATTCACAAATGCGTTACGTTTTCAACTGTGTAATCGGTTTATAAATAGTCTGTTGTGTCATCACTGCCTTTGTTCAACAGAGCACAAATTCATCTCTTCCTCAGTGTTTCCAGATGATGTATATAAGTAATACATCTTTTACACAAACTCTTCTTCAGCTACATTAGATCTTAGCTGCCGTAACAAGATTTTCCAGTGCCGTCTAAAAGGATTTCACAATGAAAATCTACCCTGGGATGCTGTTTCTAAACAGTACATCATGGAAAAGTGCTTATTTTGCATCTTTGACTAGAGGTTGTGTTGAGCGTAACTTAATTTTCCTATAGTTCTTTGTACAAATAATAGCATTTATTACATTTGTGTCTCTCCCAAGTCTTTTCTGTCCCAGAGGGTGATGTGAAATGAATATTTGAGTAATATCTCTTCTGTAATGTGTGTAGATTACATAAAGGCCTCCATGTGTAGCTCCAGCTCGTGCTCCCTGAACAGTGAGAACCCGTACGCCACCATCCGAGATCCGCCCAGCCTGGCCTGCAAGCACACTGAAAGCAGCTACGTGGAGATGAAGTCACCCGCTCACAGAGACCTGACCTTCTGCTCTAGCACTAGCACAACCCTGACCACTGCCAGCAGGAACGTCTATGACGTGGGTGAGTCTGACGGATGCAAATGGGTACTTACTTCTTATAGAAGGTCTCTAGTTCTGTCATTTTAGTCTTGTTGTTTAAGCACAACATTGTTATTAATACAAAATTGTTAGTACGATGTTGCTATATGGAAACATGGTTCTTTACTTTTTCACTAATGAGAAAAACACACTACATTGTAATTCCTATAGAAATGACATTTTCAGGGATTTCACTTTTTTGCTGCATCTTTAATAAATTAAATAAATGGCTCTATGAAATGGTTTAATTTTTTCTCAAATTTTTTCTAAATTCTGTTTTTTCCCTTTTCATTTTTCTGGATTCCATTAATGGTTAAATTAAAACATACTGATCAAAAGCCATGTCTAATTAATCAAAATCATGAAACTTACACAATTTAAGAGCAATTTATTAAAAGTTTAACAAAATTACATTTTTAGGGGTTTTTTTTCTCACATTCAAATTTTTACCAAATTCTATGTTTTTCCATTTATTTTCTGGATTCCATTGTAATGGTTTTATTAAATTGTAATAATCAATAGCATCTGCTAAATGATTTTATTTAAACATTTGCTATTATTTTATTATTTTTGTTATTTATTTTTTATAAATAATATAAAAAAGTAATTTTTTAGCTTTAAATTATTTTTATTTCAGTTTTGGTTTTATTCATTTTCTAGCTTTAACTTATTTCGATTAGTTGTCAAGAAAACATTTCGAATTTTCATTTATGTTTTAATATATATTTATATGTATATCAGTGTTATTTTAAAATTATTTATGTACTATTATAGTATTTTTTTTAAATATTTTGAATAAGGTTTTTTTTTGTATGTTTCATTTTCATATATTATAAATTTTTTGTCCTTTTGTGCATTTTATTGTTTTTTTTAACAATTTCTAAATAGCTTTAATTTTTATTTCAGTTTTAGTTTTAGTAATTTAACTTATTAAAGTTTGTTTCCAAAAAACATCAGTGTTATTTATATACTATTACAGTATTTATTAATATTTTAAATTAGCTTTTATTTTGTTATGTTCAGTTTTCATATTTTTATACATTCAGATTTAATAATTGTGTCCTTTTGTCAATTTTATTATTGTTTTTTTTAACAATTTCTAAATAGCTTTTTCCGTTTTAGTTATTTCAGTTAGTTGCCAAGAAAGCAATTTTCATTTTTATGTTCAGTGTTTATATTTTCATACATTGTTTAATAATTTTGTCATTTTATTATTGTTTCTTAACCATTTCTAAATAGCTGTAATTTATTTTTATTTCAGTTTTAGTTTTACTAATTTTCTAATTTGAACTTATTTCAGTAAGTTGCCAAGAAAATATTTCAAATTTTCGTTTGTTTTATATATATTCATATGTAGATCAGTGTTATTTTAGTATAATTTATATACTATTAAATTATTCATTAATATTTTGTATTTGCGTAAATTTCATATTTTAAGTTTTCATAGTTTTATACTTTCAGTTTTAATAATTTTGTCCTTTTCTCAGTTTTTATTATTTTAAAATATTTCTAAATAGCTTTAATTTGTTATTTCAGTTAGTTCCCAAGGAAACATTTCTAGTTTTAAAGTTTTTCATCCAGTATTGATATTTTATTTCAACTTCATTTTAGTTTTAGTTAACTATAACAACACTGCTGTATATATACATAAATAATATAGAAACGTAATAAATATAAATGTGTACCTTGGATATAATACAATTTGCATGCATACAAAATTTTAAGGGGAAACATTTTTTTTTAAGATGTTTCCAACCAATTCTGTAAAATGGCCCCTATATCACACATTTTGTAAGGTTTATTATAAATATAATTGTGTTTATGCATGAATATATTTTTGCTTTATGTTCTTGGCCATTATTAATGAATGAAACCCAGTATTAAAATATAAATGATAATGCACTCATTCATTTTTAAATGTTTGAATGTGTCAATTTATTATCAACTTATGAATTTATAAAAAAAAAAAAAAAGTTGTTTGACCATTTTCAATTCTACTACAAGGTTGCCATTTAGCAATATTCAATCCCATTTTTTCCCCCAAATTATGTCATTATCTTTAGAACATAATGTACTGTATACCATAAAGAGAGTTTGGTTAAAGATTTAGAGAGAGTTTGAGAAATCAAGCCGCTCACCCCTCGCCACCCTTCTTCCTCAGAGCCGACAGTGAGTGTTCTTCAGGGACCCAACGGCCTGGCGACCGGATTCTCCCAGAGTCCTTACGACCTCCCGCGGAACAGCCACATTCCCAGCCACTACGACATCTTGCCAATGCGCCACAGCCCAACACACACCCCACCCCCTCCAGAGAGCCCCCCAAGCTCCCTGCTGTAGAGCCCCGTCCAAAAACACAGACGCAAGACTCCAGGACCTCGTTTTTTAAAATCTCAACCTCTCTCTCCCTTCTCTTTCTCTTCTCATCTCTTTCTCTTCAACAATCATTCAAGTACAAATGCATGACATAGCAGACAGGACACAGGAGGAGCCCATATTCCTCTTTCTGACGAGTAAATGAGGTTTGTGGGAAATGGACTGTACATCAAAACAAGAACAGATTTGGACACCAGCGATTATTCATCATCCCTCTCAGAGGAGTTTTATAACAAGCTGTGCATATAACATCAGGAAATACAAGGGTAAAAAACATTCTGTTAGGTCTTGGAAGGAATAAAAGAGCATTTGAGACATTCTCATGAAAGTATTCTTAAAAACTAGAGCTCTGCACACTGGAAAAAGATAATCAATGCGACTCGATGATCCAGAAATTTTCATTTGGATTTGACATCGATCTTGAAACCGAGAGCCAGGGGTGACCATAAGGGGACAATCCTCTTTTTTTCGCCTGCCAAAGTTTTTAGTCTGGACTTCAAGGCACTGGTGACGAAGCATGGTTTTAATAAGAGTTCTTATTGCGGAAAGCATAGTATGAGATGAACGAGGACTTTATAGTACTGTACATTTATCTACAACTTATAAACCTACACAGAAATATTTATAAAGGTTTATGAGGAGAGCCTGGGTCAACGCGAGCGAAACTGCTCATTCGTGTAACAACCTGGTGCTTTCTACTGTACATAGGAGTTTATGACTGTTGCTATCAATTATTCGAGTGTGTATGTCTTATGAACGTGGGATTAAGTTGTGTAACACTATTCAGAGCTACAGTATCATGTTTAGTTTTTCTTCTTTGTATGTTTACATTTTTTAAAAAAACATCTGTTAGCGGGCCTTATAGGGTTTTTAATTTGTGGTTCTGTATTTATGATGTTTATTTATACCTCGTTTGTGCAAGTGATGTTTTTCTTTATAGTGTAAAAGGTAAACATATTTAAAAGGGGAAAAAAGTAGCATGAACAAATGACGATACCCATAGTGAGCAATTATTTTCATGTGCTTGTGCTATTCGTGCACAGTATTAATATATGAAGTCGACATTATATGTTAGCTCTGTCATAATGTCATAATAGACTCCATGACAGGACGAGACCTCATACGTGTCCTAAAAAGTACAGTATAAATAGATTTGGAGACGTGTCCCATTCCTTGTGTTTCGGTTTGTTTGATGATTACAGCTTTGCAGATTTGATTTGAGTTTTGGTCTTAAGTGGCTGCGTTCCCATATAATAGCAATAACATAGTGACAATCATTCATAAATAAAAGAGAAAAATGCTTTTCATCAGTCCTACCAGCTCTACAGACCAATAGTGGTTACTCTAAGACATTTAAGATTTGTTTTTACTGTTTAATTTCAGCTTGATTTTTTTCTGTAAAAGATCTTTTTAGACTTTTAGCTATTTTTAGCTGTACAAAACATGTTTTGCTGCTTGATATTGCAAACTGGTTTGTCCTACCATATTATTTTAATATATTGTCTTAATTATGAACACTGGTTTGTAGTGCAAATAGTTTGCTGTTTACTGCAGTTATTCTTCTCTTTATTTTTCTACAGTGGCTAATGAACTGGAAGTCTTGGACATTCACGGCTTACTTCTTACTAGGTGGATGTAGTTCCAGTATATAGAAATATATTTGTGACCCTGGACCACAAAACCAGGCATAAGTAGCACGGGTATATTTGTAGCAATAGGCAAAAATACATTATTTATTTTATGCCAAATATCATTAGGATATTAAGTAAAGATCATGTTCCATGAAGATACTTTGTAAGTTTCCTACCATAAATATATCAAAACTTAATTTTTGATCAGTAATATGCATTGCTAAGAACTTCTTTTGAACTTTAAAGGCGATTTTCTCAATATATATTTTTTTTTTTCCACTCTCAGATTCCAGATTTTTATATCAAATATTTGTATCTCAGCCAAATATCATCCTATCTTAACAAACCATATATCAATGGAAAGCTTTTTTGCTCAGAAGATACACAGAAGTCAACATTTGAAGTAGATCAAAAAAGTTTATCAAAGTTGTCCTAAGGCAAGGGTATTGTTTTGGTTTTAGAACAACTTTTATGAAAGGTTTTGATTCACTTAAAATGTTGACTACTGTATGTAAAGTCCTAATTTTAAACCTGTCCTAAGGACATTACACATACCTCATTTTAAGTGCTAATCGAGTTGTTTGGCAGTCAGGTTTTTGTGTAATAACGCTACATTGTATTATTTACTGTCCCAAGAAAAATTAACCCTTACCTTTTCAAACCAATATCATTTTTATACTGTACATTATAATGTTGTGATGCCTAATTCACTTCTAGCTTAAAAAAAGATTTTTAATATCAGCAAACCATTAGTAATTATCGCAGTATCTGTACTGAAAGGAAAAGTTCAGCCTAAATGAAAATTCTGTCAATAATTACTCACCCTCATGTCGTTCCCAACCACAAACTCGGATATTTTGATGAATTCTCAGAGCTTTCTGACCCTGCATAGACAGCAACGGACCTGCCACGTTCAGGGAAAAGGTAGTAAGAACGTCGATAAAATAGTCCATTTGACATCAGTGGTTCAAACGTAATTTTTACTAAATTAGAGAAGCTAAGATAACACTTTTTGTGCGCAAAGAAAACAAAAATAACTACTTTATTTAAAGGTTGTATCAGCGATTTCTAGCCTGAAACATAAAGTGTAAAATTCAGCTGATCTTTCATCACGATCCGCTCGCTGCCTGCCCCATAAATTGTCTGTGAAAAAACCGCGTCTCTCTGGTCAGCCAAGGGTCCGAGATATGCCAAAAAAAACAATCGGCACTACCAACCATTCCACAGCAAAAACAAACATTGTTCCAACCAATCAGCGTCAGGGGTTTGGTGTTGTGGACTTTCGCTCCGCCTCCCTCACATCCCTGCACCAGTAGGAAAGTCCACAACACGAACCCCCTGACGCTGATTGGTTGGAACACGGTTTGTTTATCTGTGGTGTGTTGATAGCGCCGATTGTTTTTTTTTTGGCATATCTCGGACCCTAGGCTGACCAGAGAGACGCGGTTTTTTCACAGACAATTTATGGGGCAGGCAGCGAGCGGATCGCGATGAAAGATCAGCTGAATTTTACACTTTATGTTTTAGGCTAGAAATCGCTGATACAACCTTTAATAGTTTCTTCTCTTCAGCGCGTTCACGAGAGTACCACAACGCATGCGTGTTCAGGGGCCGTTCACATGTCGCGCCTAAAAACGCGTGGAAAACGCTAGGCGCGCCGCTTTCTTCCTAATATCAACAAAGCGCTTGCGCTCCGGAAGCGTCTGCCGTTTCTAAGCAACCATCAGCTGCGCTCTAGTTCCAAGCCTATGCGTCTCCATGCATTGTTTCTTCTATTAGAGTCGAAATAATGGAGGCATGACAAATCATAAAGTTCAGGAAATCCCTGGACCACAATGATGAGCTGCTCCTCCATGTTTCTACAGAGGTTTCAATGTAACGGAAAAACGTGAGGAAGCTGATTGGTTGGCTCATGTCACATGACCTGGGGTGCGCTTGCTGCATTCTGAAAAGTTGAGATGTTTTTATCTCGATGAGGCGTGGACGCGCCTTCCATTATGCGCGGGCAAGCTGCGCGTCTACATTTGAAATAACGAATTTGAGCGCGCAAAAGACGCTACATGTGAACTGCCCCTCATTCCTCTGCTTGCTTGCAAACAAACAATGCGTACGTTAGCGCGTCCGGGCTTACGTCAGAACGCGTTGTCTGACAGGAAAGAAATTGTTGAATAAAATCGTTATTTTTGTTTTCTTTGCACACAAAATATTCTCCTAGCTTTAGAACTATTTTAACGATGTCCCTACTATCTTTCTGGACCTTGAACTTGGTAATTACATTGCTGTCTATGCAGGGTCAGAAAGCTCTCCTATTTCATAAAAAACATCTTCCTTTGTGTTCCTTAGATGAACGAAGATCTTACGTCTTTGGAAGGACATGAGGGTGAGTAATTAATGCCAAAATTTTCATTCTTTGGTAATTTATTCTTTGAACATTATGTATGTGTAAACCAACCACTAACTTTAGAAATTAGGACATAGTGGTAATGCGTTAAGGAACTGAAATAAAATATAGTTAGAAAATAAGGAATAAAGTAACACAGGACATAACAGCAGTGGTTAATGAGGTACTAAAACAGTTTCATTACAACTCTGAGCTTTTAAAGAAAAGGTGAAGGAACAGCTTTATACTCCCACCCAAAAAGTAAAAAATTTACTCACCCTCAGGCCATTGCAGATGTAGATGGTTTTCTTTATTAAAACAGATTTGGAGAAATTACATCACCTACTCACCAATAGATCCTCTGCAGTGAATGGGTGCCGTAAGAATAAGAGCCCAAACAGCTGATAAAAGCATCATAATAATCCACAAGTAATCCGGTCCATCAATTAACATCTTGTGAAGTAAAACGTTACATGTAACTTAAAACTAAAATATGATTCTTCTATCTATAATATGTGATCTTGGACCACAAAACCAGTCATAAGTAGCACAGATATATTTGTAGGGTCAAAATTATTGTTTTTTATTTTATGCCAAAATCTTTACGATATGAAGTAAAGATCATGTTCCTTTTAGATATTTTGTAAGTTTCTAACCGTAAATATATCAAAAATTTATTTTTGATTAGTAATATGCATTGCTAAGAACTTTTGGACCATTTTAAAAGGTGGTTTTCTGAATATTTAGATTTTTTTTGCAACCTCAAATTCCGCATTTTCGAATGTTGTATCTCAGCCTGAGCCAAATATTGTCCTGTCCTAACGAAAGTTTATTTAGCTTTAAGATGATGTTGAATTAAAAAAAAATTTACCCGTATTAAAAAAAAGTGTGTCAAAAAAAATTTGACCCGTCACACATATTGCTTTCTCCAGTGGAAAAGTCATCTCATCTGATCTGAATCAGGAGAGAAATGCACATCCAAAAACAGTTCTAAACAAATATGTTGGTGAATTTTGATGAGAGAGAATTATGGATTATTAACATTATGTATTTTGCCCAGAAGTGATGCTAAGAAAAACTCATCATCTTGGATGGCCTGAGGGTACATATTTATTTTTGAATAAACTATTACTTTAAACACACACACAAAAACACACAGCATAAGCCAAGCTTTGAATTAACTACATATTTTATTTGCTCTTTTAAATTGGAATTACAGTGGACAGAGTAATAGTATAATCATAACAATACAAAATAAAATCACAGTACAGTGCAGACGAAAGAAACAAAAAGAAATGAAGTTCTCGAGGCAATACGTGAAAGATCCGACAGTCAGAAAAGTAATATCCGGGTAATTTTACTAGGACACACTAGCTAAGTGCAGTGCATGGGCAGGTCATCGTTGTGCCATCTGTACCCTCACATCATTGGCACTGGCCCCCGTTAGCACCAGAGACCCCTGCCTCCAAAGAACAGTCATACAATCAGAGTCAGGGTCCTAAACGAACACAAACCTTTCGTTTTGATGCCGATAATTATTGTATTACCTCAATGTGCTGCTTATAAGATCTAGAGCTTTACCTTATAAGATATAATTGACTAAAAACAGTAAAATGACTCACATGCACTTTTGCAGTAATGCCGGTTCAGTCAGATTCACTAATTACATTGCAGCCTTTAAGGGCCTTCGATTCCACCTGGAATGTGTTCCGATACTGTTGAGAATGATTGCAGCAAACTATGTTGTTTCACCTAGGGCTGGGGTAATTAAAGTCAAGGGGATCGATAACCAAAAGTGAAATTTCCAGCTTCAGGGTTTGCAGACTAAGATGCTGAGGTCTACAGTATTCCTCCACTCCAAGGTCACCCGTGGTGACCGCTATATAACATGCATTATTAGTTCAGTCTTTACTGATATTTTATGTCACACTGAGTACGTTTTATTAGACAGCCATTAAGCAAAGACGAGCATCACAGCTTGTGGTAGCTTCCCCATCTGCCGGACTCAGGACGACGACTTTTTTTATAGGCTAAAACACATAATACATTCATAAATTATCACACTGAAGAGTCCCACCGAAGATTAAAGGCTAACAATTCGATTCAAGTGACTACCACAGAATAAATACAAGTCTTAAGATCGTTAACTGTAGTGGCGGTAAGTCAAACCGGGAGAGAGATATTTTACATTCAGTGCAAAAACAAAAAGAGAGAGAAAGTATCCAGTCTATTCCCTAGAGTGCTCTCATGTGATGTGGGCCGCCGGCCGGCCGCTATTCACCGCTGCGTGTTTTTCCTGTTCTGACTTTAACGACAGAGCGTGACCTGCAAAAGTACAATGGGTTCGAGGTTGTGACGAGAAGATAATGTTACGTTTAGAGGAAGTCTCTATTCCCTCGTTTCATACTGAATAGGTCTGTGGTAGTGTTTCAAAGAGAACTTGTGCCGCAATTGTTGTTTTTACAAAGTGAATTTTGCTATACGAAGACAGGGCTGGAATACAAAAAGAAAGGGTCTGTGTTAGACGCGCAGATCGGCACGGGTTTAAGCACATGCGAGAAGCGTCCGTACGTGACGTTCCATCAAAAAAGGCACTAAAACCACTAATCTACCTCGAAGCACATGATGGTGAAGAGAAAACAGAGCGGTAGCTATATGCCTTAAGGCCTCTTCCACTGGCCTGTTGGTGAACTCAAGAATGCAATGTGAAGCGATGTTTCCCGTGCCAAATGCGTGAAGGGACTGTACATGGAAGATGGCTGAAAGGTGAAGACTGTGGTCTTTGGGCCCTAATCGTCATCTAACATCTATCATCTCTCTACAATCACGACATTAAATATAGCAAAACCTCCAATACTGCACGTTTCTCCCCTCCGCCCGGGACAAGGGGGCTGCTACTGAAGACATACATGAGCGAAGCTCACACGTTTGCGGATGAAATTATATATTAAGACATTTGAGTGAAGATCGGCACAAATGATTATTAAAATTCTGCAATATAAAAGCCTACCATGGCAGGAAGGAGGAAAAAAAAAAAAAAACACAAAATAAAACAAGCTTAGTCCAGACTGCAGGTGGTGACCCTTTGAGATTCCAGCTTTTGGAACCAGCCTCTGTGCTCAAGCCTAGTTGTGCAGCTGCATCTCAGACCCAAAGCAGTCTTGAAGAGGAGGGGAGGAGGGGGTGTTGCAGGTGGGTGGTTGGGGGAGGGTACGGAACGGGAACGGGATGAGGCGGCTGCCGCCGCTAGATGCTCTGGCAGCACTGCATCTTTGGTTTATTCTCAGTAGGTTGCACCTGGATGGACACCACATTGTTGCTAGGTGACATGTCATTGTCTCGGCGGTCAGACATCTGCTTTTGGGATACGATCCGGTAGATTTCTGCAAAACGGAAAGAGATATCAAAGCTAAGACAATGCGCGGTGCCAACAATCCAGGAGCTGGTAATGAACACGGACTTTGTGTTGCCATAAAAGCCTATAAACCCCACAGTTATTACAGGAACGCAATTATAGCGTTGCAACGGACTGCGATGCTTTTGAAACATTTATTATTTGTTCCTCCTCTGCAGATGCCAGGAGCCGAACAGAGGAGCAAAAGAAGACTGAAACTCTCTATTGCAGTCACGTCAGGCTAGAGAAACCTAGCAGACCAAAGCAGGCCTTTTGATGAGTCATTCATAAGGATATGGCCTTCAGCCAATCATTTACAATCTTTCTTTTCCTCTTAGACAAACACAGTCATTTCCTCAAGCCTGTTTAGTGTGTATTGCCTTATTCATGCATTCCTCTTTACAAAAATAAAACTTTATCATCCTTATCGTATGCTCACCAGTCAGGATGGTTTGAAATGCGGTCTCTACATTAGTGGAATCCAAAGCTGAGGTCTCTAAGAAGGACAGACCATTTTTCTCTGCAAACACAAGGAAACATGCATTAATGGTCAACCAAAGCTAAAGAAGCTATCAGGATTCATCAAGAGTTAAAGGTCTACTTGGAAGAGTTTATTGTGGATCTAACCTGCAAATGCGCGTGCTTCGTCGGTGGGCACGGCCCGGAGGTGACGCAAGTCGCTTTTATTGCCCACGAGCATGATGACTATGTTGCTGTCTGCGTGGTCTCTCAGCTCCTTAAGCCAGCGCTCAACATTTTCATAAGTCAGGTGCTTGGCGATGTCATACACTAGAAGGGCCCCAACAGCTCCCCGGTAATACCTGCAGACCAATTGAAGAAAATTGAAGAGTATGCTCAACCCGCATGAAATCAAAATGCACACTTTTTGATTCTAACGTGAATAATTCAATGGTTATTCCAAATAAAATACAAATATTTGTCAAATCTTTCACTCAGAAATACATCAGATTAAGCTCATATGAGTTGGGAATGGCATTTCACATTGACTTTGAACTGAACACTGAGTTAAGGCCTGTTCACACCAAGAGGAATTCCTATAAAAATAACTATAACATTAACTATACTGCGCTCACACCAACTCACAGTTACTTTCTGTTTACCATCATCATAATTCGCAGCAGTTATCTCGTCTGCCATTTTACATGCTTGTTTGCTGTAAAGTGAGGTGGATTCTGACCATCTCATTCTTCAACTAGAAAAAAATTGTTCTGAAGGTAATTCCATGATATATGTGACCATGGACCACAAAATCAGTCATACGGGTCAATTTTTTAGACATTGTCTAAAAGCTAAGTATATAAGCTTTCCATTGATTTATGGTTTGTAACGAATAGTAATCTGAGGGTGCAAAAAAAAAAAAAAAAGAGAAAAAAGTTATCCAAGTGAAGTTCTCAGCAATGCTTTATTGCGTTTCAATAATTTACTAAATATCTTCATGAAACCTGATCTTTACTTAATATCCTAATGATTTTTGGCATAAAAGAAAAATTGATCATTTTGACTTAAAAAAATACAATGTATTTTTGGCTATTGCTACAAATATACCCGTGCTACTTAAAACTGGTTTTGTGGTCCAGGGTCACATATGTTTTTAATGTTAATAATTGTGGTTTGGATTCCTCTAATCTAATAAGTAGAACTTCTTATTCTAACATAAATGGTCTTTAAAGTTGTGTTTTGGGCCATTATGCTTTGGCACACTATCCGTCAAACAAACTAAAAAAAATAAAAGCACAATATGGCTTAATCCCTTCATTAAGTCTGTTTTGCTGCACGTTTCAAAACAACGTACGCACTTCGTTCAGGCGATCAGCTCGTGATCCGGAGTTTTCGGCAACTCAGAACAGCTCAGTTCACAGTGAATGCCGTTATGCTATATTTTCATGGCGGATGATTACAGCATTTCACTAGATTTGTAGTAGGGCGCATTTTTGTAAGCCTGTTTTCACTGAAACTGGAGTTTTATAAGAGTTTTAAACTGCCATGTCCGTCACAATTTTAGCTTAAAAGTGCAGTATGAACTGCTGACAGCTACTGCTTTAAATGGGTAATGTTACTGCAGTCCAAATTCAAAATATCTCTTTTTAGGTGTAGAAATTAGAAAATAAGTATTGTAATTTCCCTACTGTAGTGTAAAACAAAATTAATATACTTGTTAAATATATATATAGATTTTTTTTACAGTGCAATTTTTTTTATAATATATGGCTTTTACTGTCACAGGAATAACAATAATATAAAACTACTGTTATTATTATTATTATTTTTATTATAATATTCTAATTTGTTTGGCTTACTAAAACACCATTGTGAATGTAATTTAGACTGAGACAGTACACCACAAATAAAAAGAGGGTTGAGTCCCCTTTAAAGTTCAGGTCAATTCACAAACTTTTTCCTGACTTAGCTTTTCTCAGTTAAGAAGATGGCTTGGAGCTCTTAATTTGGAACTCTCAAAGTGCATTAGATTAAATAATTTAACTTTAAAAATGTACCAAAATTTTATTTGTCTTTTTTTATATATTTTTTTTTAATATATTTTATACTGGGGACTTCAGAGATATTATCATATTGTGAGATTTTATTATTGTTACATACCTAAGAATAATTATAAAAACTTATACTTATCGTCCTTTGTGTGAATAAACTTAATCAAAACGTGTCAATTGGTATCTGTCACACGAGAAAAAATACATTTGGCTTTTAATGAGCCTTACGCTGAAGTGATGGCCCGGTAGCGTTCCTGTCCAGCTGTGTCCCAGATCTGAGCTTTCACCGTCTTTCCATCCACCTGAATGCTACGTGTAGCGAACTCCACTCCAATAGTGCTTTTGCTCTCAAGGTTGAATTCATTACGGGTGAAACGAGACAGCAGGTTACTCTTCCCCACACCTGAGTCTCCAATCAGGACCACTTCAAAATAAAACACAGCAGGGTTTTATAACTGACACGGGTTATTTATCAAAAAAAATTAAAATCCTGTCATTTAATCAGCTTAAAGTACTTCCAAACCCATAAGAATTATCTTCAAAACACAAATGAAGATATTATTAATAAAATGTAATGGAAGTCCATTCCATCAAAACACTGACAGTTCAGAAAGAAGCATGTTCCGCGTTTATCACATTCGATATACTCTACATACATACATTGAACAATGTTTAGATATTAATAAATTATGACTAAATTAAATCTGTTTATCACATAAAGAAATCGTGTCTCTTCAGAAGGCTACGTTTTTGAACCAAAGTTTTGGGTACATGGACTTTTAAAGGAATAGTTCACCCAAAAATTAAAACTAATCATTAATTACTAACCCTCATGTCAATCAAAACCCGTAAGACCTTTGTTCATCTTCAGAACACAAACTAAGATACTTTTGAAGAAATCCGAGAGCTTTCTGACCCTCCATGGACAGCATGAACGTCCTTCCACGTTCAAGGTCCAGAAAGATATTAAAGACATTGTTAAAATAGTCCATGGGACATAAGTGGTTCAACCATAATTTTATGAAACTACAAGCACTTTTTTTTTTTTTTTGCACACAAAAAGTATTCTGATGGCTTCATAAAATTACGGTTAACCCACTGATGTCACGTCAACTATTTTGTCAATGTTCTTGGCACCTTTTTCGACCTTGAATGTGAAAGGAAAGCTGAAAAGAAAGCTATCAGATTTCATCAAATATATCTTCATTTGTAGGTCTTACGTGTTTTGGAAAAACACAAGGGTGAGTATTAAAGACAGAATTTTCATTTTTGGGGTGAACTGTCCCTTTAACAGAGAAACAGAAATCTCAGGTTTCATTATAAATTATCTTAATTTGTTTTGAAGATGAACAAAAGTCTAATGGGTTTTGAATGACATGAAGGTGAAGTAAATGACAGATTTTATGTGTGCACTACCCCTTTAAATAGGAGTGTGAGTGATAAATCAAAGACACTTCTGTCAAAAATAAAATAAAGGAACAAACCTCTTCACATTGGGAAACTGCTTATGTCACAACCATATGGTACAGTTTGAAAGTGAAGTGCATTTAAATAAGTGGAAAAAATGCCATTGTGAGAGGGATGACCATTTTTGGTAACAATGCTGTGACACAAACTTGGTGAAAAATGTGGGCTTAGGGAAATCGTCTAAATCTTATTTTAAGACATGTACACTGAACATGACTAAACTGCTGGATTAGAAAGGTAGTTTACTACGAATCACATGTCAGCACGTAATTTCCTAACTGATGACACAACAGGAGTAAAATATCTCAAGCTGCTAGAACAATGCATTGCAAAGATCACTCAATTGAAAAACAACTTGTTTGAAGAGTTAATCAGAAACAGAAATTTCAAATGATTTCATAAAGGGAAAAACGATAAACAACATAACGTTACGTACGCAAAGAGAGGCCGCGTCACCTGACATCTTATGCAGACAATAACAATAAGCTGACACAAACAATCCAATAAAAATCATTCTTTAAAAGACAGTTTATCCAAAACATAGACATTCCGTCATTATTCGTGTTGTTCCAACCCCGTTTTACTTTATTATTGTCGATATAATACAAAAGAAGATGTTAGGTGGAATGACAGCCTCAATCACCGTTCACTTACACCGTATTGAAGAAGATATAATGAAAGTGAATGGTGGTTCAAGATGGTGGTTAAGTTATCCGAAATATCTCCTATGATGCCGTCCACAGGAAAAACAATCGGGAAAAAAACAGGCCGTTTCCAATTTCCGCCTGCTCCGTTAAACTCCTCCAGCGACAGCCTCGGCTAACTTCAGCTAGCCGCTTCAAGGTGTGGTCCGATCTACGGTAAACCGAGTTTAATGTGACAACCATCACCCGTACAGATCCAATGTGCAGTAACCGAGCAATATTTACAATAAAACGCAAACACTAAAACGATACTGTTTCACCCGAGTAGCATGAGTCTGTTTGGACTGTTCGAAGCCAGCTAGCCCGTTAGCTGGCCTTTAGTGTTTAATATAAAACCACACTAACCAACAATAACCTCGATTATCAGAGCCGCTTTAACTTGTACACTCGCGACAAATTAATTGTCTACTCACCTTTAAACAAGTAGTCATATTCGTCGTCTCGCGTTCCCATCTCGATTAAAACAAAACCGCAAACAATGGAAGAATGTGACGGAAAAGTGGAGCCGACCCGACCCTGTCCTCTCCGCTGCTGCACTGCAGTGTATTTGTGATTAGGCAGTAGCCATGCTAACGGGTTAGCACGCAGGCGAACCAGTGAGCATCTCCTGAAGTCTTCCGGGTTAGAGCCTTTACTGACTGACAAAATAAAAGCCTTGTTATAATATTAATTTCATTTTACTGCCAATATTTTTTAAACAAAAAGCTTTCGTAAAGTTCAAGAGGAGATATCATTGCAATGTAAAATGTACCGCTACCGGAGTATAGTGTTTGAAATATTTTGTGAAATAATAGTTCTGTATTTATTGTATTTAGTGTAGTATGTTCTGAATACAGTAGTGTTAGTGTCTATCTGGTAATGCAACCTAATTCTCACAAGAGATTTATCAGTGTGTGGTCGTTTAAAATGTTCTTTTTTTAATTTTTAATATGTTTTAATATAAAATATGTGACCTCGGACCACAAAACCAGTCATAAAACCAGTCATTTGCTTACTGCACCCCTATGTATGCATCCCCATTATGGGTCAACTACAAAAAGGAGACCATGCGCAAACTGCAGGTAGCATATAATGATTGTCTGAGGATACTGCTGAAGAAGCCCAGGAGCAGCAGTGCAAGTAAGCTTTTTTGTGGCTCACAAGACCCAGGTGTAGCTTGGTCCGATATCAATCACATCTATGGAAGCATTGGTATGAGTGCCTTTTAAGACTCTTGTGAAAAAGGGTGTATTTTATATGTCTATGTAACTGTTTTTATATGTTGTATGTCCTGCTATTGGGCCTAGAGCCTGTAATAAAGTTTATATATATATATATATATATATATATATATATATATATATATATATATATATATATATATATATTATATATATATATATATATATACATAAGGGTCTTTTTTATGAGACTTATATATCATCTGAAAGCTGAATAAACAAGCTTTCCATTGATGTATGGTTTGTTAGGATAGAACAAAATTTATTAATCATAAATCAAAATATTGAGAATATTACTGCCTTTAAAGTTGTCCAAATTAGTTTCTTACCAATGCATGTTACTAATCAAAAATAAAAAAAATTATATATTTTCGGAAGGACATTTACAAACTATCTTCATGGAACATCTTATTATCCTTTACTTATTATCCTAATGATTTTGGCATAAAAGAAAAATGGATCATTTTGAACCATACAATGTATTTTTGGCTATTGCTACAAATATATCCGTGCTACTTAAGATGAGTTTTGTGGTCCAGGGTCACATATGTGCTTTGTCAGAAATCAAAGATTTTTTGTAGAAAAGACTAGTTTCATTAAGCGGGAACATATAGCCATTCTACAGAATTGGTCCAAACTGCTATCCCACAAACAAAAAACAT